>NC_141907.1:57778593-58084453 GCF_057802395.1 Ceratotherium simum simum | reverse complement strand
AAAAAATGATTAAATAACAGAGAAGTCTACCCATTGTAGTTCATCAAATCAATGAATGCAAACTGGATAATCATATGATTTCTCCAATGATACACAAAAACATTTGACTATTTATTACTTTAAAACTAAAACAAAGCAAAGCATGTACTGAGACTAGGAATAGAAAACGTGGAACTTCCTTAATTTCATATGGCCTGACCAGCAAAATTTATACCCACATAAACAACCATCTATAAGAGTGATTAAATAAATCAGCAAGTTTTATAAAATCAATTTGAAAAATCAAAAGCTTTCCTCTCCACCAGCAATAACCAACTACAAAATGGAGATCCATTCACAATAGCAATATGAACAGGAATTAACCTTATAAGGAATGCCCAAGAAATTTATGGAGTAGATATTCCATGTTCATGGTTGGATGACTTAACATCTATAATGTCAATGTTATCTCAACCAAAACTCCTGTCAAATTTTTTACCGATCTTCCGAGATTTTTTATATCATCCCCCTTGCATCACAAGTATATGTATACTTGCGTTATTCCCTCTCCTAAATCCTAAGTCACTTGAAGATAGTAATGTCTTCTCAATTTTTAAAATTCCTCAGAGCGCCTGATAACATAGAGCCTTGTATGATAAGTGCTTAAAGAAATAGATGTTGAAGAAGGAGAGAAAAGAGACTGTGAAGGTATATTTTCAAATTATCAAAATTTGTACTAGGAAGAGCTCTTAAAATAGAAGCACAAAGTGGCACATCAAGGTTAAAGGGCTTCTCAACTTCTTTTCTTTTCCTGTAGATTTTAATGTTATGATTGATTATATCCTAAACTAGCTGAAGTGCTAGTAAAGGTTTGGTATATTTATATTTATATATCACTGAATTGTAAAAGAAATACTTCACTGAGAGTTTCATATTGATTCTTAATCCAATCTACCTTTGGGTTCACATGCACCAGCTATTTTCTTGTTAAGAGAAGCTTTTGAGAAATTATTATGTATTATATCACTTAAAAAAATTATAGGGGCCGGCCCCGTGGTGTAGCAGTTAAGTGCTCGCGCTCCACTGCTGGCGGCCTGGGTTCGGATCCCAGGTGCGCACCAATGCACTGCTTGTCAAGTCATGTTGTGGCAGCGTCCCACATAAAATGGAGGAAGATTGGCACAGTTGTTAGCCCAGGGCCAGTCTTCCTCAATAAAAAGAGGAGGATTGGCATGGATGTTAGCTCAGGGCTGATCTTCCTCACACACAAAAGAAAAATTTGTATATTTTTCTATTGCTTCTCCTTTTCACAAAAAAACACACACATCTATTTTGTTTCTAAATTACTCATCCGTGTCTCTTTAAATAGCATATGAATCGCGCAATGCATCTGGCAAATTAACAGCTTGTATAATGTCCAAATATTTCCTCAATAGAAATAGAATCAGAATACTCACCAAAATTATTCTATGGTATGAAGATTGTGTCTATTCTATGAATTAAATTCTCAGGAGATTTGTGAGCCCATAGACTCATAAATATTAGAACTCAAAATCAATCTTAATAATTAGATGAGGACAGAGAGAGGTTAAGTGACTTTCTTACAGTCACAAAGAAGTTGGTGAAAGAAAATACAGCAGATACAGTCAATCCATCAATTAATCAGCTGTTCATTGACTGTCTATACCTTTTTGTTCTTATCATTATGCCACTATTCACGGCAAAGTCCTAGAGAACAGCCAGACCTGCACAAAATTGTGAGGTCAGTAATGTTTTCTTTCCTTTCACAAATTTCTCTTCAGTGGAATACCAGTTCCTCACTTTCGGAATATGTTACTTTGGAACCATCACTTAATGTCTGTGAGCTTGTTGCCTTACACGAATGTTGCCTATTCATAAAGCTGTTGGAAAAATTAAATGATAAATGTAAGTCCTTGCTTAGTGACCTAACCATAATAGCTGATGAAAAACCTTTTTTCTTCCTTCCTCTCTTTAAGACAATATGGCTTCCTGGTCTCTAACATCCTACTTCTATCAAAACAGGAAAAATATCTCTCAACCTAACTTACTCTTTGACAAAACTAATTTACAGCATTTTCCAAAAATCTAAGTTACTTTATTCTAAAATAATGTTTGATTATATAAAAGAAATATGTGATGAGTCATTTATGTAAACTCCTTTCTTATATCTGTATATCATACTGAAAAATAATTACTTATGTATATCCTAAAATTGGAAACATTATCTTTGTTACAAATTCATTACAATCAAAAGGGAAGGCATGGTAGAAAGAACATCTGATTAGGAGTCAAAAAAACTTGCCTCTAACTCTGACTCTGCCATTATTTAATCACGGCATTTAGGGTGAATCAGTTAATCTCCCTAATCTCCTTCTCCTCATCTGCAAACTCAAGTGGCTGAGCTAGGTAATTTCTGAGGTCCCTCACCCTAGAAAATTCTGTTTTTCAATGCTGTTAAAGATACTTGGTCTTCCTGGGATTTTCTCCTCCCTCATATACTCATAACTTACACAAAACTACCAAGGACCTACCACTTCTCAGAGATTTGTTCTTGGAAATTGGACACATAGCCTAAAATTTAATAATAAGGGAAGATGAAAACATAAGAGTTATGGTTACACAAATTCTCAGATATATGTGGAATAATGTTAGTCTTGTCTCATCCAAATTGTTAGAATATCATAGCAGTTTCCCTCAGAATATGTGTTAGAGAGAAGCAAAAAGAATGTGAAGGGTAAGAGTACTACTTTTTGCATTTAGTAAATGGAAAAGGTGAAGCCAATTGTCAAAGTTGATAGTAGACATAATTACAGCACTACATCTCCAACTTTCAAAACTTGAACATTATAAATGACAAGATATTTGAAGTATCCTAAATTTTTTTAAATTTCTGAGTATGGTTCTCTCTGAAGGCACATTTACCCGCTACTAACCTAACCATAATTATCTGAAGAGAACAGTTTTCATTTATTTACACACTGCCTCATCTATTCAAAAGCAATTTTAAAAAATTGAATCCCTCCACTCGTGTACTGGATTCCAACTCTTTTTACCCACTCAAGGAAATTGCTGCAGCAGTTCTCCCCTAACCCACATAAATTTGTCCTCGTTCCTGAGTATTCCCCATCTATATAAAAAGGCTATACTTTCTCCTATGAAAAAATAAATCCCTCTTGACCTCACATCCTCTCTAGCTTCTCTTTGTCTCATAGAAAAATTCCTCAAAAGAGTTACCTGTATTTCCTATCTCCTGTTATTCTCCCTCAGTCTCTCTTGAACTCTACCCAACCAGGTTTTTGCCACCTCTCCTTTACCAAAATTACTCTTGTCAAGGTCAACAATTACCTTCATGCTGTTAAATCCAACAGGCAAGTCTCAGCTCTCATTTTAGTTGACATAGCAGCAGCACTTGACATAGATGATCCCTTCTTTTCCTGGGAAACAGTTTCTTCATCTAGCTTCCAGGATAACTGTTAATAAAAACAATAATAATGACCAACACATTCCATTTTGCAGTTCACCTGCATCTACCATGACCCGTCTGGCTTTTCATAAAGGCTATACAGATTAGTTCATCTTTTTCATATTTTTAGTCTTTGGTAGAATTCCTGCCATTCCTCCTGGGATGGGGTACTGTGGTACTACTCTGATTTACTACCTTAACCAAAGGATGGGGTGGGAGTTGAGGGTGGGGGAAAATTTCAGAGGCTTCCACTTGGCCTTTCCTAACAGGATGGCCCTTATTCCACAGGTGAGGGAACCAAAGTGATGGTTCTGCCAGTTTCTGAGTGTAGCCACCATGATTATGCACTCATAAACTGAAGACATGACCACAGATGGGTTGTGAGTTGAACCAACTGTGAGCTTAATGTGGGCCAGGACTCCATTTGTTTCTTGGCCCTTATATTTAGCAAGTCTAACAAGGGTGCCATGGCAGCATTTTGAGGCCTCTGGTGTCACTATTGGCTCAGCCTCTGTATCCAATAATCCTCACAAGATGTATTTCCCCATCCCCAGTGTACGGTGTATTTGTAAATGGCCATATGGCCTTTGGTAATAAACTAGTAAACAGCTTCTGGAAATACATGTTATAGTAATGCATAGTCCTTCCTCAGAGGGACTGGCTTCCTCTTTTCAGTCAATAGGCTTAGGTCTGGGAAATGGGTATGGGGTGATTTTTTTCTATTAACAGCAGTTGACTTCAATCCTTTACTTGCAAGCTCTTAATATTATTTGGTTATATAATTCAAACAATACTCTCATTGGCTGCCCACCTCTATTGTCCCTAAGAAACCATGGTCCATCAGCCATTGCCACACATCCCTGTACATCAAGGCCCCCTGGTTGCTATCCAATTGTGCTGCTTATTCCAGTAAATATGACCACCTTGCCTCTGCTGGTTAAGTGCCGCCACTGGGCTTCCACTATTCTAGAGTCCTATCATCCCCCTTGATACTACAGAGTTAGTTCCACAGTAGCAACTCCTACCATCAACTTGCTTACAGTGGATGGCCATCACTGAGTTTCTCAGTAATACCAGTGCCCCCCTCACCAAGGCATTCTTCATTGCTTAAGCGAAGGAAGCATCTTCTGCACACTACAGGGAAACATAGTCAGCTGTTTTATGTAATAAATTTATTCTAGCATGGCCACTCCTCTGAGCCTTCTGATCCCTTGCTCAATTGTCTACCAGGGCAGTTACAGCATCTCCACCTCACTTATTCTGTCATTGTTATCTCCAAGCTTCAAGGAGTGATACAAGCAGTGTATTAGGACCAGATCCAGGCATCATTGACAGTATGTTAAACCCTGAGTCATAAGAAAGTATCTCCATAGCAATGAATTCTTCCTCCCCCAGTTTTATATTTTGCCCCCATCCCCATCCTACACTATTCCCATGCATGCTCTCTCTGTTAGTATTAGCCATGCACTACAGCTATTTAATTAATAATCCACTTTCTGCAATAACAGAGACTGTATTTCCCTGTTCCTTCCATGCTAAGACTTGACCCCAGTTATTGGCCTAGAAACAATGAGAAAAGTTGTAAGCAGATCTTGAGGAGGGCAAGCATCATCTCAAAATATCTCCACTGAAGCCTTTGCACAGCTTCCAGACAATAGGAGCTGCTAGCCAGAGAGAGGGGCCGCTTCTGCCAACCTTTAGGGTTCCTGGAAACCTCATAATAACAATGCTACATGCCAGGATTATCGCTACCCCACTTATTATCAGCAATGTGATCAATATTTTATCTTACCAGAGAATGATCAAATTTCAGACTCTCATTCTAAGGGTCTGTTTTCAAGGACTACTTCTGGTACCAACTGTTTTAGACTGGATTTCCTAAAAAGCAGGCCTTAAGATGCCAGTAATTCCCCAGGGAAATAATTCCAGGAAGCATGTTAAGGTTTTAAAGAATTGTGGAAGAGAATGAAGGAAATCCAATGAACAGAATGTGAAAGGGCAGGTTTTCACAGTTGCCCACTGAAACTCTGTGAAACTGTAGAATATACTTCAGAATTGTCCCACCAAGGGGCAAAGAAGTTGAGGCATTTATCCACAAACTCCTGACCCTCATTGTTTGTTGGCTCCTCTGAGAGGAGTTAACTCTGCCCCATTCAGGCCTATCCCCAGGCACTTGCCAAACATGCACAGGTAGAAGTAATAGGTTTGTAGAGTCCATAGAAGCTGTAGGTGAGATCCAGGTGGGCCAAGGGAATATGGGTGGGGTATTGATAGCACCTGCTACACTACTGTATACTGAAAACCTCTCTCTCCTGCCTTAAAAAGAAAGTGCCAATTACATTTTTTAATACACAAAACTAAATCTTTATTTTTTAAATATTTATCCTTGTCATACCTAAAAATTTTGCTTTATTCTGCTATTATTATGTGTTCCACAGATTGGAAAAGACTCTAATGAACAACTACTGAAGAATTGTTTTTTATGGATACAATTAGATAGATGGATAGAGATGATAGATAGATAGATAGATAGATAGATAGATATAAATATTATAGATAACATATATGTACATATTAATACAATTTTGTATATATAATAACTGTGTATATTATAAGAGATGATGAACTGAAAGGAAGAAAGACTATATGTATATGTAAGGAAACCAGTTGGGAGGCTGTTACAATCTCCAGAACATTAACCAAGGCAGTAACTGTGGGTGGAACGGAGAAGGGGACAGTTTTGAATGATCTTAATGAGGTGGAATTTATAGGACTCGTCAACTGATAGAAAATGGGGATCAGAGGAGTGGATGAATCAAAATATAGTTAATATCTTTTCCCTTCTTTTAGACATGCAAGTTAAGTACTTAACAGCAATCAAGCAAAAGAGAAATTATAGATATCTTCAGAAAAATCTAGTCGAAATCCTTCATACTGAATTTTAAACTAACTCCACAGATGATTTTGATACTCTCCAAAGTTTGAGAACCACAGCCTAACACGACACTACTAAAATTCCTTCTTAAGAGATTTGAGTGTCATTAGCTGGCCTACAGGTATCAGTTCCCAGAATATCATCTATTTTAGGTGTTCAAAGTTTCCATATGGAAATTTATAAAGTTACATTAGCAAGAATCAAAAAGTTTAACTGTACATCTATCAGACTTCCTCTAACAAAGGTAACTACTTTGTTAAAAAGCCAAATGGCCTGTTAACCATTATCAGACACCATTCTGAGCAGAAGAACTTTCCAGCAAAAGGAGGTGAACTGAGAGAAGCATCGCATAACTCTAATCCAAATGCCAAAATATAAGCCCTTCCAACTCTGTTTCTAGTAAGCACTGAATTAATAGCAATTGAGGCAGCTCCAGAATGAAGCAGGATGAATTTATGATTGGCCATTCAAACTTATTAATTGCCCCATATTACACTCACAGTGCTGTACAACCTGGTTGCCATGTCACTAACACACACCAGCTGTGACACAGTCTTTGCACTTGAGAGACTGATTTAATGCACCATTCAACAGGAGATTGCATCTCTTTCAACTTTGTACCAGGATTTCTTGTAACAAATAATTTGTAACAAAAAGATGCCACTTTTTCTCCAGCTTCCTAATGATTGACAAGGTTAAAGATATCCTTAAATTTAAGCAGGAAAAAAAGTGTAGATTCGGTATGAGAGGAGTTATTGACATTTGAATATTATTGACATCCCATTTTAGGGATAGTGATGGTAAAATATATATCTTAGAAGGAGCTTTAAGAAAAGTAAAAAACAAATGTTTATTTCTAAATGATTTAGTACAGCCTTAATTCATTCAACAAATAATTACGGAGTGCCTATTTTATATTTAACTGGCACTTTCTCTAAATAGTGGGCATACAGCAATGAATAAGACAAAGCCTGTCCTCTGAATACTGCAGGGGTAAATATATAGCAACCAGTTCTCCAGGGGGAAAAGTCCTGGTTTGTAGTCACTGATTCCTATAGCATAAATACTCCCACCATGGCCAATTTCAAGCTACTTACGTGAGTTCTGGGGAGCTGGGAAGTGACGCACACAATTGGCTTTCACAAGCCAGGAGGAGCCAGCTCCACCACACTTCTGGAACACAGAGACAATGGAGCTCTCTCAAAAAAACTGGGAGGTTGAATTATGTAGAAATATAAGTTTTGAGAAACACTATATCCCTTTATTGTATACTCTATCCTTCTCTTAGAGGTTCTCCAAACATATTAGCCCATAATGAGTCCTACAGTAAAGACATATTTAGAATTATCTACCCAGTGTTTCTCAAAAGGATTTGACCACAAAACTATCTTGCCAGCCTGGATAATCTTTAAATTGCATAATCAGCCCCTGAAGAGTCGAAAAGTTGGTGCATATGACGTGAAGGACTTAAATGCGAGGATCTCAAAATCCTGAAGACTGGTAGAGGCAGGCACACCTTAACACAGCCAGAACGACGACATTTCCCAAAGTGATTATGTGCTCTAACACACTGAAAATCTGCTCCAGTATCATTTGGTTCTCGTCACGTAGACTTGTTTTAGTCACCATTTTTGTGTCTATTTCTCAGTCATTCAGGGAATGGTCAGATTATATCTTCTTTTATGAATTACAGAAATCCTTTATTTCCTTCTCCTGAATTCTTCCTTGATCATCCATTTAAGGATGGTAGGATAAAAAAATGAAAAGTCAAACTAAACCAATAAGTATATTTGATATCAACTTGACGATAACAAGAACAACAACTTAGGCTTTAGAAATATTGACTAAAATACTATGACTGCATCAATAATCTAGCCTTTTTTTCAAACCAGCACAGATAACTGAGAAATTGTGATAAATCACTTACACTTTTATAACAAAATTGTGATGATACTTGAACATTGATTTTTTTGTACTTCATGTAAAAAAACTGAGACCCAAAATGATGAAGTAAATTACAAAGCACCTATAGTGTTTTTGTGATGCAAGTTTAGAATATGTATAATTCCAAAAACCCACCTGCTAACAAATAATGAAGTTTTCCCTTTGAGGTTTTAGGAAAACTCCAAAATGGGGAAAAACCTCTTGAAAACAAATTATCTATTATCTATCTATCTATCTGAGTTTTGCTGTGGGATCAAGATGCTAAAAGACATAATATGTCTGAATATACTCATAAAAATATTTCTAGACATTCCAAAAAAAAGATTTTTGCATATATTTGGTCTCTTTAGAAAATTGTCATAAATATTATTTATGGAAATTGTAGCGATTACATATTGGATGCCAGAAAGTGAGGTTTCAAGAACAACCTGAATAAACGATAAAACTTGATGCTAAATCAAATGACATTTGAATTTAATTCAGCACATTTTTACTAAGAACATGCTGAGAAAGAGGTCCTGTGCATGACAAGTGAGAATCAGTCCCTATATGTCAAGAGCTCAAGTCTGTCAGAAGCTGAAATGTTTTAAAATATTTTGATGAAATTTTTCCAAAAGGAACATAAACCATTAAATAAATATTTGCCATGTAAAATAGAAGATCAAGTTAATAATCTCAAAATAATTTTGGTTACATTAGTGACAATCCAAGCAAATTTGACTTTTTCAACACTGATGAGTTTAAGTTGGAGAGTTAAATTATTAACTCTACTTACACAGTTTTAGTTAACTTATAAAACAAAATCATTGCCTAGAATAGAACCTACCAAATATTATTGCAGACTGCTGACCTCATCCGTCTTGGTGATATGATAGTTACTTTGCTCAAATCTTTTGAAGCAGTTGATTGTGACCTTCTTAAATTCTGTTTAAAAGGTTTTTTGTTGTGAAATAGATGAATTTGAATGAAATATTGCTCCTATGCTTTCTGATCAATTCTTTTTCTTATAAAATTGAAATTGGTTATTTATATCCTCTCTGGTTGCTAGGATAAAATGTCTCCTTAAGGTTGCTTATACTAGCAGCAAAAACAGCTGGTGAATCTAATTTGCATTTAAATGAACAATTCACAACAATGTCCTTCAAGTCCCAGGAAGCTCCTGATGGATTCCCTGTGCACATATGCCGTAGTAACTGCAAGGTAAATACATAGTCAACAGTACAATCTAAAAGCTGCCTCTGTTAGTGGATCTGGCACTCTATGTAGGGCTGCTGATACACTCACCACTCTTTTAAAGTAAAAGTCATGTCAAATCTAATGTCTAATCTCTATGTTAGGCCATCTCCTTCTAATATTTCAGGCTGTTCAAGGGTTAATTCCAGCAAGCCTAGAATTGGCCTGAGTTATTTTACCAAGTAAAAGATCTACCCAACATCTTTGGTCCCTGGTCAGGACCATATATCATATCTGTATGATAAATAATGTTGCTTTGTAACCATGAGTCCAAGGAGTTTCAGGGAAGTTGGTACCAGCTTGTTAGCATTGTTTATAGATAACAAGGAGACTGATGATTTGTACCTAATCTTCGTGAGACCCTTGAAGGTCTCTGCCACTGATGCTGCCAGTAGTAAGAGTCAAACAGGTTTCAATTGCTAAAGAACATTCCTAGGACCCAAAGTCGCAGTATTTTCAATTGTACAGTTTTGCAAGAAAAGCATACAATATCGCAACAGCATTAAAGTACCCTTGGTGCTGGTTACATAGCAAGAATATTGCTACATGACCAGCAAGGTATGAGAAACCATATCCAAGACTCCATTTTAGTCTTCTTGGTTCTGAGGTGTTCAGTGTTGGGGAAGGTCATCAAGAAGATGTAACCACCCTTTGACCTGTGAAATGGACCTGGCAATTGGAGGCACCCCACCCCCTCCTCTGTCTTTGGAATGTGCGTTCTTCTTGCCTTCCCCACTCCCAGAAGCTGCCCCAAGGATATAGCCTTGAGATAGTAACATAGTAACGAAGCTACCTGGACTGGGTAAATTATTAAAACCTGTTAGAAGCATTTGTGTATGTGACTAAACCCAATTAAGACCTCTACAGAGAGTGGGTGAGGAAAACGACTCATCCTGTGGCTGCCCAGACAAGCTTTGTAAGTTTTCTTGTTTATGAAACCTGCCACCTACCAATCTGGAAAGGTTTGCCTTTTTCTTCAATCTTTCCTTGCCCTCTACATACAGAGGCCAGTTTTAGATTATACCCGAGAATCTCCCAGCAGGTTGCTAGCAACGTTAGTGGTTCTTGATCTGAGGGAACAATTGCATCCACCTAGCCTTTCAGAGGTAGGACAATTGGAGATCTTACTGGCCACTTGGGATTCCTAATGTGAGACAGCTTTGGACTGCAATGCATATTCTTACTTTAATGCTGTTGCTATATTGTATCCTTTTTTTTCGCAAAATTGTAAATTTGAAAATACTGTTGTTACCACCCAACGTGGGACCTTCTGCTCGCTGCAAGACATGCCAATAGCCAAGAGGCAAGGTGGTAGGAGAAAAAGGACTTTTTATTACAGCTTGCTAGCAAGAGGGAAGATGGCCAACTCATGTCCAAAAGAACCATCTTCAGGGGGCACAAAATCTTACAGTGGTTATATAGGCTATTGGGTTACTGGGGAGGGGGTTAGGAATGTCAACCTTCTGGTGTTACAGACTGGGAGTGCCACACCAGATCTTTCAGTTTTCACTGATGATGGCTATTAGCATAGATTCTCTGTTCAGGGTTCATCACATTCCTAAGGAACTCAAAAAAACAAAGTTATCATCTTATCGCAGCTGGGAGGCACATGCACAAGCAGGGGTCATAACATCTACAGAGCAGTTAGATCTCCTGGAGGGTGCAGATCCAGCTGGGTTAGTTTGTCAGAGGTCATTCTTTTCTACAATATGGCTTCCCTTATGTCAACCTTGTCTTGAGCTGGGATCACTGTAACTTTGGGTCCAGGGAATGTTCTTTAGCAATTGAACCCTGTTTGACTGTGCAAAATCTATATAATCATTCCCTTTAATTCTATTAAATTCTATTAAAAAGAATACTTTTATGATTATAAATTATTACCTGCTTATCGAAAAGCTTGGAGACTACAAAAAATTCTACTGAACACAACTGAAGTTGCCCATAATCTTACAGCTGAGAAATAATTATTCTTAACAGTTTAGGTCCTGCCTGCCCCCTGCCAGATTTTCTTTCTGCTCTATTGAGATCATGTGCTCATAGGAATTTTGTATTCTGTTTTTCTTCAGGTACCCTTGGTAACATTAGCATTACTCTTAGTAAATATCATTTTACTGACTATGTAATACTACATCATGTGAGTATCACATCATCATAAAAAGAATTGTATAGTTGAAATTTTCATTTATTTTTGTTTCTCTTCTTTATAAATAAACAGTTATAAAACTCTTTTGTGCATAAAACTGTTTATCACATTTCATCCATATCCTAAAAATAGATTCCTAAAGTTGGATTGACTACACCAAAGAATACAAACATTTTTAAGGCTGTGGCTATAATTTTACTAATTAATTTCCAAAAAAGTAATATCTATGTTTACACTCACAAGAACTGTAGGCATACTTTACCAATGTAATTATATATTTTGAAAATATTTATCCCTTGTCCATCATATTTATTGGAATAAACTTTTTTGCCTTTTAATTTATGCTTTTGGCTTGTAGATATTTCCTTTTATATAATCAAATCTATTATCTTTCTGATTTCTTGCATTACTTTTAAGTCTGGAAAATATTTCCTCATGCAGACATTTGATAATGTATTAATTTCTATTTTCTACTAGATTTTTACAATCCAATTTTTCACATTAAACTCTTTAAGCATTTTCGATGAGTTTCCCCTTCATAAACTCATTTTTTCTAGTACCATTTATTGAAAAACTTTAATATATGTTAATATATATTTCATGTATGTTGTGGGAAAATAGATCTTCCTCGGATTTCTCTATGTTCCTGCAAAGTCGTGGCCTCCTGAGCCATGGAAATTGATACACTGTGAAAAATTGAGATTTTGTTTTACTTTCACAAGAAAAAAATTGCTTTTCACTTGCCTGAGTACTAGATCTTTGGCCATTTGTCTCCTTAATGGTGGAGCTTATTGCTCCCACACAAACGATAACAAACCTCTTATCCTTAAGAGCCAAAAGGCTCCATTCTGGGATAGGCACCTGAATTAAAGGAAAGGGAGGTTGGACAATCCCTAGACCAATGGAGGGATTGAGAGTGTTATCTTCCCATGTGTTTACATTTCAAAAGAGAGAAAATCCTGGGTTGTAAATTTGGGGAACTGGTCTTCTGTTCCCCCTAAAGAGATTTATTTGCATTCCAAAAGGTAAGAACCCAGGCTCCTTCCCCTTCTACCAGGAGAGAGGTAGATACTGTCCCCTTCTATGCAAGGAGAGAAATTCATAGTTCTGAATCCCTAGCCTACAATGCAATCCCACAGCACGTGTAAGATTTATCCATCTACCTCTCATCATGTTGTCTGCAGATTTAGGCAGGAGGGGACTGACTCCAGGAACTGTTACAGCTGTGAGTAAAACAAAGCTCTGATTTCTGACTATCTGCAGATGTGTCCCCCACCTCCCCGTCGTCCTTCTTTCTCTCTAGATATATAATTGTAGTGCAAGGAGAGTAGTATCTCAGAACCTTTACAGTTTCTTAATTAGCTATATTACATATTTATGCCTCTTGAATCTCCTTGTGGACTATTTTCTGTCTATCATTATCACTTTATTCATTATTTTAGCTTTATAATATTTTCTAATATTTGGAAAATTTCACATAACCAGTGTTTTTTTAAATATTTTAAGCAATTTTCATCCATTTATTTTTTCATGAGAATTTTAGAATCTCTGCATCAAAATCTAAAAAGAAGTTGAAATTTTTATTAAACCCATAACAAATTAGTACATAATTAACATCCTTACAATACTTAGTTTTCCTATCCAGAAATATGGTACATATTTCTTCATTAATTATAGTTTGTGTGTGTGAGGAAGACTGGCCTTGAGCTAACATCTGTTGCCAATCTTCCTCTTTTTGCTGAGGAAGATTAGCCCTGAGCTAACATCTGTGACCATCTTCCTCTATTTTATGTGGGATGCCTGCCACAGCATGGCTTGATAAGCAGTGCGTCAATCCGTTCCTGGGATCGGAAACTGTGAACCCCAGGCCGCCGAAGCGGAGCGTGCAAACTTAACCACTACGCCACTGGGCCAACCCTCATTAATTATAATTTTTTATGTCTCAGTTTTGTAGTTTTCTGTATATAAATTCAATAATTTCTATTTGATATTATTAAGAATTCAATATTTCTGTTGCTGATCTGCATGTAATCTTATTTTTCATTATGCTTTCTATCATTGTTGATATGACTATAAAACAATCTTATATTCAGTAAGATTACATTCAGTACGATTTTTTAAACTCTCATTAATTTTTACAAATTTTCAGCTGCTAGATTTAAGTTTCTTAACCATCCAATTGTATCCACTATGTATAACCATTCAGGTCTATTTTATGTTTTTTAGCATGGAAGAGAATTTCTAAAATACATTTAATAGTAACAGTTATTTGTCTAACAATAGAACTAAAGATTTTTGTTGTTGATCTAGTCATGTATCAAAAATATTCACCATGAGAATCTGTAGTTATCAAGCACTGAAAATACTAAATCTTGTAAGATGACATAATCATAGCCTTCAAGAAGGGCATAGCCCAGAGAGGGATATAGTAGCTTCTAAGGAAAACTCCAAAATGTATTCTACACACCTCTACATCAGCTGCAACTTCAGCTGGCAGAGAAAGGAGACAGCAAATGATCAAGAAATTGGCAGATAGAAAGTTTCTTGATCTAAGCTCTAAAAAATAATGAGTATAGCTTATCATACTTGAATTCAAGACAATTGGTTTTAAAAATTATTGCTTCAATGAATTTTTAAAATTAAAATATATACAGTTTTTAAAAAGAAACAAACTTTCAATTTTTTAACTCACGTCAAGGCATATACAGTACAGTCAAGAATCTAACAAAACCCAGCTGTGGCAAAGAAGAAGTTTGTTCCCCATACAAGTACCACAGCACAATTCAACCTCCCCAAACTCAGGAGACCTTTGGAATTTGGTTTCTTAATTGTAAAGATTATTGGGCAATGTGAATCATTTCTGATTTTTGAGCTTATTTCTACCGTGTGTGGATTTACAGTGAAGATTAGAGAAAACATGTAAAAGTAACTAGCAGAGTTTCTGGCCCAAGGAAAATGCTTAATAAATGGTAATTTCCCATTGCTGCGTGTATGGGTGTGGGTGTGTGTGTGTGTGTGTGTGTGTTTGTGTGTGATTTGAATTAAATTTTTAGTTTTACTAAACTTGGACTCATTTTATGCAGGAAATAAATAAACCATAATTTTTCTGAAAATGAGTTGTAAATTTTTCACCATTAGGTGTTAAGAATTCTAATTCTGGTAGTTATCAAGTGGAATATACCTTGTCCTGCACAGCAACCAATTTTTATTTGTGACAAGATCCAAAATAAAACAGGAGATCCCTTATAGAAATATGTGTAAAATAGACATAGAGTTGGCATGAAGGTTAATAGATTTCCTTTTAAATGCCATGTATAGATTATTTCTATTTTACATAAAGTTGGAATTTTTTTAATTTAAAATAATCTAAAAAGCTCTTCAGGGTTCTTATATTTGCCATATAAGCACCCCTATTCAGACTGATTTGGCACAAGGAAAATGGATAGATAGATGATGGATGATAGATAGATAGAAAGCAGGGGAGAAAAAGAAGAGAACAGAGAGAATTTCCTGTGATAGGCTTATAAACAAAAACTGTACCATTTCTTGGACTCCAATTATTGCAAAGTTAAGGTTAAAAAAAGTCACTGAAGTTCTAGAGTATAAACCAAACAGTTAATCCGCTTACTGTGCATTTCACCAACATTTTCCATCTCATCAAGAATTGACTTACTACAAATATCCAGGAGTAAAATTTGTATCCCAGTCTATTAGAAGTATTTCTATTTCCAAAACATGGATATTCTACTGGGAATATTTGAGAATAAGGGTCAGTTCTTCTACAATGCTTGTTTTGAAGATGCAAATTTGTTCCAAGGTAATTGGTATATTAGGGAACAATTTGAGCATAATGCAAATTTTTCATTTGCTTATGCATGATTTTGGCTGCAGAAAACACTACATGAACAAAAAAAACTGCATCCAGCTGAACTCAGCCAAGGCAGAACACACGCATACACATACACACCTTAAACATCTACTAACAACTACCTTAGTTAATGTGTGTGTTAAACTGTAAAGTTTTTTGCTATTCTTTTCCGTTTATAAACTTGCCTATTTAAAAGAAAAATCCATTCATTATCTTAGATATGTCTAAATGGTTTAAAATGCCAAGCTGTGTGTGAAAAAGGAAAGCTTTAAGGATTGAAGAGCAGCTTGAAATGATAAGGCCCTTTGAAAGAAGTAAAAGAACATCTGATATTTCCCGAGCAACAGAGAAAACACTGGGAAACAAAAGACAGCCCTATGGTTGGAACAACTTGAAGTGCTGCAAAGTCAATAAGAACAAGGCCTAAAGGAGCAGAAAAAATGGAAGGATGGTTAAGCATACGGATTGAAGACCAAGTTGTAGATAATTGGAAGCAATCTTTCTCACAATCAAAGAGAGAGTTCTATCTATATAGGAAGATCTTAAACAGAAATCACCAAACCTTGCAGAGTGGCTCCTTTTAGATCACTCCTTTTAAACCACAATGGCCTGTTTGGTGGTTTCAAGCATAGCTAAAATTTCCAGAGACTTCAGTTGTTGGATGAAGCCATAAGTGCAAATAAGAAAGCCACAAAAAATTTTCCAGCAGTGATACAGAAGTTAATTGAAGAAAAAGGCTATACTTTAGATCAAATTTTTAATTTTGAAGAAGTAGGTCTCTATTGCAATTGTATGCCTAGAAGGACCCACATCTTAAAGGCAGAAAAATACGCTGCAGGATTTAAGTGTGTGAATTGTCTAACTATGATGATTGGCTCAAGCACAATCAGCCACACTTATCTACATCTGGTGTGACAACTTTCCATCTGACTTCAGATAATAGTCCTTCCACCACTTCACAATAACTCACAAGTCACAACCCTTCCAAATGCCCACTTCCCCAAGCAAACTTGAGGTCCTTCTCAAGATAAGATGTCATATTTATAGCAGTACTTATGCATTTCTTCACCACTTAACATGTATAAAACTGTGCTACCATTTTTATTAGGTTCTTATCTTTTTTTAAATATGTCATTGATGAAGTTTCTGAGTGGTGTGACCCATTTTTCCTATAAGCCCTGTGGTTTTTATTGCACAGTTGTGCATTGCACTGCCATTTTGAGGAACGCATATATTGTGTTATAGCAGAACTGAATGTATTATCCTTCAGAAAAGGCCTCTAGCTTTCTGCAAATACAACTCATCTATATGTTATATTTAGCATGACAATTATCCAGAAAGATTACAGTAAATAAGATTAATGGTTTGTCAATAGTGAGAGAAAAAAGAGAAGGGGAATGAGGATTTCATCTCTTATGCTGACAACTCCCATATTTATATATTAAGCTCAGATCCTTCTTCTGGCCTCTAGACTGATACAAGCAACAGTGTATTGGACATTTCCTCTTAGGCATCTTACAGTCATCTCAAATGCACTTAATGTGTCCAAAACTGAACTCTTGATCTTCTCCTGAAAAGCTGCTCCTCCTCCAGTTTCTACCACCTGAGCAACCTGCCCCTCCAGTTTTGCTCTCTCTCCCACTCAAGCCTTAACCTTCGTCACCCTGAACGACTTCCCCGCACATACCAACTGCATCCAAACCATCACCAGACCTGTCTATTCCATCTCCCAAATGCGTTTCCAATCTCTCCACCTTCTCTCCATCTCTGCTGCCCCTACCTGGTCTACATCTCCCTGGGACCACCAGAGCTCTTAATGGTGCCCCTGCTATACTTCTCCCCAGAGTATTTTGTGGGGGAAAACTAGGATCAGGCTACACCTCTGAATTAAAAGGTTCAATGGCTTTCCATTGTAGGTTTTATAATCCACAAAATTCCTTAAATTTGATATGACATGGCATGGCCCCAGACTACCTCTTCAATCTCATCTCATGCTATCCCAGCCCCAATCTCTATTCCCTACAGCCTGAATCCTGACTTAAAGGAGCTGAGTTCTTTCCTGCCTCACTCCTCATTCATACTGCGTGCACTTCCCACCTGTTTAATTTCTACTCAGCCTTCAGCTCTCAGGCAAGTGTAACTTTTTCAGAAATGCTTTTCTACCTCCTACTCTAAATTAGCACCCCCTTCATTCTCTTACTGATCTTACAATTATTATCCTTCTTAAAGCTTATCATGATTTTATTTATTTATTCATTTGTGTAATTATTTGCTAAATTCTCTATTTCCCACTAGACTGAATCCCATGGGGTCAGAGAACATCCCTATTTTGGTCACGATATTGTGTAACACATGCCTGGCACAGAGTACACACTTAAAAATATTTGCAGAATGTATAAACTCCTTCAGAAAATCACATTATGTTTCAGACGTTGGATTAAGTTTGGGGACTATATCTAAGAACTCATGATCTTTTGTGAGAGACATATAATCAGATAATCATCATAATAGCAATAAATAGCATTTTGACAATTTGCAAAGGGTTATGTATTATCAAAAATCACTTTTGTAACAAATCTATGAAGTTCATGCAATTATATTATTATTCCCACTTCACAGATGAAGAAATTGAGACTCAGCAAGGTTAAGCAATTTGTTCAAGGTTACACAGCCAGTCGGTGGCAGAAGTTTAATAGCATGTGCTCTAAGTACTCTCTACAGAGGCAAGAAGGACCTACTTGTCCTAGGGAGTTGGGAAAGATTTCACTGAAAAGTGACATTTGATCCATATCTTAAAGAAGGAGTCAGAGGTTTCCAGATAGAAAAGGGGGTCAGGGCATGCCAGGAAAAGGGAAAAGTATATGTAAATGTGTGAAAGGGCACAGCATACTTGTGGTAGGGCAAAGAGGTCAGAGGAGCTGAAGGGGTAAATTCCATGGCAGAAAGTACACGGAAAGGAGGCAAAATAAATAGATTGGCACCAGAGTGGAAAAGCCCTGGGTGAAATCTAATCTGAGCAAGGGAAAGCCACTGGTAGTTTTGATCTAACAAAAATAAAAATATTCCAGGTAACTTCCTGTGTCTTAAAATGTTAGGACCATAGATTCTGCCAAAGAAAAACAAAACTGCCAGACTTGTTGAAACATATGGATAATTAAAGGCCAAAAGTTAGAAATTCCATATTAAAAATAAACCAAGAGCTCTCTCTCTCTTCCCTTTACTTACTTTCCTGGACATCTCAGTCCCAGACGGTCAGGGGCAGCTGAGCCCGGTGTCTGCCTCAGCGTGAGTGAGCCACAGCGCCCAGAGGGGGATTTTGGAGCAAGAGCAGAGTGAGAAGAGCGTCCACGCAGGGAGGCAGTGCAATGTGGGGTGTCTGCGCTCAAGCAGGGTAAGAAGAGCCCCCTGTGTGGGGGCAGCCTGGCATAAGGAGCTGGGGCCTGAGCATTTCCACAGAGGCATAGTTCAGTGGGCATTTCGCAGAGGCGTGGCCCAGTGCAGGATATCACAGCTAAGGAGGATAAGGAAGACAGCCATAAAGGACAGTGACTGGCACAGGATGTCAAAACCCAAACAGAACGAGTAGGGAATCTGTGTGGGGAGGGTGGCCTGGTGAGGGGAATTGGAGCCCATGTCTGATGAGGAGAATATCTGTGTGTTGGGGTGATTCAGTGCAGGGTGGCAGAGCCCAAGAGGGATGAGGTATAGGTTTCTGTGTGGGAGAGTGGCCCAGGGTGGGGTGTAAGCACCCAATCAGAGGAAAGGGTGCCCACCTGGGGAGGGGGATGTGGAATCTGCCTAGCATGAGGACTTAAAACCTGAATGGAGTGAGGAGGTTATTCCTGGGAGTGATGGGAGTGAGTTACATACATGCAGATTAACCAATAAATAAGTATATTAAGGGTAATGGTGCAGGTTTTTCCTGCCAGAGAATGAAGTTACAAGTATGAAAGGAACCCTGTGGAGTTGATTGGAATTGAAGGCTTAAGTGTAAAGTCAAGGCTTTACAAAAATACCTATGTGATAGAGAACTAAATATAGATGTAAGTGTGTGTCTACGTGCATGTGTGTGCACATGTACATACACTCCCTACCTCTATGTGTGCGCATATATACATACATTCCCTATCTGAGAGGGCATGGTAATGGCAAAAACAATATGCACAGCTAGCACCCAGACTTTCGTTTCTCAAGACCTTTATCCACTGGAAATAGGGCTTCTTTGAAGAAATAGCTGATTCCAAGGCTGGGGAAGAAAAAGTACAAGATGAGCCTAGAATATCTTATTGTGTCTGAAAGTGAGGAAGTATTCAAAAAATGATGGGGATTTGTCAAAAGCCAGATTGAAGGGGCTCCCACCTGCCAGGTCAGGGATAATTTGAAGGTCAAAATAAATGCAAAGTAACAGATTACAATCAATTAAAGTAAGTAGAATTGTAAGAAATGATGATGGGGGTAATAATAGAGGAGTTGATAATGGAGGGTTGATAATGGGTAATAAGCAGTTGATAATGGAGGAGACTATGCATGTGTAGGGGCAGGGGGTATATGGGAAATCTCTGCACCTTCCTCTCAGTTTTGTTGTGAGCCTAAAATTGTTCTAAAAAAAGTCATAAAAAATAAATAAAATGAAATATGAAATCATGAGTCCCTATTAATATAAGTAAATAAACAAACAAATAAATTCAAACTATGATGAGAAAGGGGATTTTACGTAGTCTCACAATACCTTCCCCTGAAAAAAAAATACTTATTAACAGCAAAAGGAAAAAGAGTAACTTCACCTTGGACAACCCTGGCAGACACCACCTTACTGAAGTGATTAAAGTGAATACCAACAGCAATTGGACAAAACGAAATTATGCCCCACCTGATAAAATGCAAAGAGAACACAGCATCACTTCTGTGATATTCCTGCTAAAGATGCATAACCAGAATCTAAAGATAAGGAAATACTAGACTAACCCAAATAGAAGGACATTCTATAAAATAATTGGCCTGTAATCTTCAAAAGCATCAGGATCATTAGTTGAGGAAAGACTGAGGAGCTGTTCCAGATTGAAGGAGACTCAAGAGACATGACAACTAAACGTAACATGTGATTTTGAACTGAATCCTTTTGCTATAAAGGATATTATTTAAATGTGGCCTGAGGTGAGATGGTAGTGAGGTATCATTGTTAATTTCCTGCTTTTGAGTGTTGTATTGTGGTTATGTCCTTCTTGTAGGAAATATACGTTCAAGTATTCAGGGATGCTGAAGCATGATATCAGCAACTTACTCATAAATAGGTTCAGGAAAAATGAGTTCTTTGTACTTACTGTAGATTCAACTTTTTGATGGTTGGGATTTTTCTTCTAAATAAAGAAACAGACAATAATATCACATTTACGTGTCAGCTCATTTCTTCAGAACTCAGCTGAAACTCAAATGTAATACAGAAGGATCTTCATCCTCGAACCCACAGCAATATACTGCTTCCCTTAGCAACTTACTAAAAATCTAATTCAGTCTCACTTAACACACAATTCTTAACTAATTATACTTGGTTTTCAATCTTTCCAGCCAAATACTTATTACATAACCACTGTTGAGGTTGACAGATCAAAGATTACCAGGAGCACACTTGTAAAAAAAAGTAAGATTGAGCATATTTGGCTTGCTGCAGAGAGGGAGACTGTACCCCAACAGAACCATAGGAGCATCTCAGTATGGGGGAGTTGAGAAAGTCTTTCTATGGGATTTGAGTTTACGGTGGTTGATTCTAAGGAGGAGTTAAGGAAGCAAAGACTGGTTCTGGATTGGAAGCTCTCAAGAATCAGAAGAATTCAGTGATTGGAAATCTTTTTGTCTAAGAAGTGGGAGGATTAAAGCAAGCCTAGAGTTGTCATTGGTGAAGAAGCAGCGATCATTCACGTTAGTCAGAAGGAGTGTATAGTCATTTCGGCGGTAATGTAGTGGCCTTGTCTATCACTTGTTCTTAGAGATGTTTATGTTCTATTGAGAATATTGTGGTCTGGTTGTCATCGGGGCCATTTTTCAATTTCTCACCAAAAAAGGAGAAAGAGATAAGTAGTACTCTAGGAGGCAGGCATAGTGTAAACAGAGGAAGTAACCACTGACAATCTGTTATAGGGGAGGGTCAAAAAATTTAAAAGAAGACATGAAACTAAAAGAAGAAGAAGAACTAATCAGCAGCTAACTGGCTGTTGATTCTAAGGCTTTACATTCACCAAACATTTTTAATTCTCAAAGCTACACAATAAATTAGCTAATATCATTATCTCCATTTTAGAGATGATAAAACTGAGGAATCAAGATATTAATTCGCCCAGTGTCACTCAGCTAGTAAATAGCAAAGCCAGAATTACTATATAACACAATGGTGGATTTATACACCCAAAGACCAAATACTTACTGAAGTTACTGTATATAAAGTATTATCTGAGCATTACAGGGAATAATAAGGTATAGCACCCTCTAAAATACCCCTTAACATCTCTTCCAAACATTTGCCACTCTCATTGATCCCCTTCCTCGCCTCATCCTCACATTTTCAAAGGATATAATCTAGTCTCATATTTCATAATTGAAATATGAGATCAACAATGTACCTCCTTTTGACTTTGACTTACCCTCAACTCATCGTTCATCTCTTTTCACTCTTTTCTTTAGACTTACATTGTCTTCTTTTTTGAACTCTGTTACCCCATGTATAGTCCATGTGTTGTCATGCAATTACCTGTTTATATATCTGTGTCATAGGAGACATTCTTATTTATGTTTTTGGCTGTTCAGCATCCTGATTTCCTTTTGGGGAATTACTCCTACCCAGTGATATGCTGATAACTGTTTAACAACTGGTTTTCCAGGGGGAAAAAAAAATGTATACACACACACACACACACACACATCTTATTACAAATTTTACTCATATAAAGAACATGTAACAATTTATAAAAAATATGTAATACTCTATCTCTTCATCGTAAATTCCATATAGCCAGTTAATTCTCACAGAATGCTTTTGTTGATTTTTGCCCAACTCTTGCAGCCAAACTATAGTTGCAGTTGGTGAAAGAGTATAGCCACAACTCAAGGGGTGTTGGCATTTTCGTGTATATTAGTGAGTAAGGCAAAGTGAAACAACAGAGATGTATGAACTTCTTATTCATCAGTGACATAAATGAGTTCTTTGCTGAATCTGACAATAGGTTTTAAATACTGGAGGAATATTTCCCAATTTTTTGTGCTCTTCACAATGTAATGGTTGCAGACATGACACAATTTTAAGTTTAAACTGCATCATTTACATTTCTCCATCACTTTCTTAAGTCTAGACAATCAACGAAGCAATAAATCAAGTCCTACTTTGTAACATTTGTGAATTTCTATGGTGTAAAACAGTCTGACCTTGGCCAATTTCAACTACCAACATAATGTCACTGAACATGGAGTTGGGAAGAGATGCACAGTAACACATCAATGTGTAATATTTCCACTATATAGCCATAGTAAATGTAAATGTAAAAACATAAATAATAGTAAAATGTAGTCAAATAATTAGGAAGTGGTAAGTTTTGAGTATTTATTACCTTTTTAAATATAATTTATTTAATTATAAGTTAATATCACTTAATTTTAAATAATTATTATATTTAACTGGCTTATAAACTACCTGAAAATTTAATAATTGGCTGTCATGAGCAGTACAAGCCAGTCCCAGCATACCACTGCTTCTTCCCCACTGGTCTTGGGTAGTCTTGGGTAGGAGGAACCATCTTCCATCTTCCATAAAGGAGACCAAAGGAAACAGGTCTCCTCTCCACCCTGAGGAACCAAGGGAGAGGCCTGACAACTAAGCTTGGCCCCTTATGTGCTCTCTCCTGGGGCTCTAAATCTTGACTGACTCATAAAATGAGGAGGAAACGGCTGGAGACTGATCACCCATCATGGTGGCAGTTGCTAACCAAACAGCTCCTGCTATGGGACCGTGCTGTGCTTCCCTTTCTACTGTCTGGGGTTCCCTTGGTTACTGCCTCTTTCTACCCCTGTTCCCAAGTCTGTGATCCTCCCATGTTCTTTCCATAAATTACATTTGCTATGTTTCTATCGCTCACAATCAATAAACCTAACAGTTACTATGTGAGTTCCTTAGGAGCACGTGTTGGATCTTCTTCCTGTTTATAGGCCTTGTATCTTACATAGTTCTAGCACGAGGTGAGGACTCAATAAATATTTGCTAAAATGAATATATGAATGGATTATATAGTTAGGGTGACATTCCTGATTATAGAGATCATATACAAGCCCCTAACATAATATAAAATAATAGAGTTGTGTCCTGAGTTCCAGAAATTAGGAATAAATACTGTAGCAAAATGTTTCTGCATATGATAATTGTAAATGTTTCATGCATATTTGTCAATAAGATGTTCCTGTATATGAAGATTTTGATGGTGATCTTCATAATAATGATACTGGTAGTGAGGGGGAGGTGGTGTTGGTTAAGGGATTGGATATTCCTTGTGCCTACTCTATATCCTCTCCACCTACATTTCACTCCAACCATGGATATGACAATGTGCTTCACACAGGTGAGACCTGATAACTCCTCACCTCAGCTCTACCACATTCTCTGGTACTTTCCTGACATCTTGGCATGGCACTCCCATGCATGCACTATGTGGGAATGAAAGAATCAACTGACAAGTCTTTATCAATGGGAAGAGAAGTGAGTGGGTAATTCTTTCCCTTCTTTGTCCCTCCAAGAGAAAATTCTGAGGAGCATTCAACCATGGCCTTTCAGAGGGTCCCAGTAGCCCACGGTGGTGACAGATTCAATAACATACTCTTATATTGGTTTTCCGTCCTTCTGTATTTCACTGGTCCCAGTCACCTACTCCTGTTCCCTGGGATCATTTTCCAAGTAAACTACCTTGTGTCAGGCTCAGATTTTGGGAGAAGGCCAGACTAAGATAATAATACTGAAAAATACTTTTTTAAAGGAAACAGTGATTCAGCCTTTTTCCCTTCAACTCTTCCTAACACCTCAGTTGATTCAAAACTTTTCCTAATTGAACTGATTCAAAGCTACAAATACAGTTGTCAGAAGTCAACAAAAGGTATGTGTTAGGGGCTCCAAAATTCATACGTTCAAGCCTTAATTCCCAGCACCTCAGAATGTGACTGTATTTGGAGACAGGGCCTTTAAAGAGGTGATTAAGTTAAAATTAGGCCATTAGTCTGGGCCATAATTCAATCTGGTGTCCCTATAAGTGGGGACACAGCATGAAAGCAGCTATCTAAAAACCAAGAAGAGAGGCCTCAGAAGTAACCAAAACATGCCAATACCTTGATCTTAGACTTCTAGCCTACAGAACTAGGAGAAATAAATTTCTGTTATTTAAACCACACAACTCATAGTATTTTTTATGGTAATCCTAACAAACTAATTCAATATGTTATCAGAAAACAGTATTTTTTTTTCTCTTTTCTAGTATAAGACCTATTTACTGATCAATCAAGAGAGAATTATTTTAGAAATGTAGAGAGATTTGATATTCATAATGATAACGCTGAGTCATCCACAAAACATTAAGTTATTTCTAGAATTCTTACTATATGACATCAATACGTTTTCTAAGGTTTTGGAACTTAATGATGTAAATCTGTCTTATCTGGGACTACAATTTATCAGAAATGAAACATTTCTGTGTATTGCTGTATAAATAATATATTTCTACCTTGGCAGACTTTTCCAGCTTTCAGGTTTGGAAGAATCATGATTTACTCACGTTTCCATAGAGAAAAGGATGACTGGATATTATAGTAAACATTGATAAAACCTGGAAAATGTTTATAAATTGTGGAAAGTATTTCAGATTGTGGAATAAAGAGGGAGAGTAAATTACATTCAGTTATTTTCTGTATTGATTTAACGCCTCATTACTTCTTCTGGATCATGAAGAGTTCCCAGAACATGCTGCTCAAGACTCTCCTTTCCTTTTTCCTTTGATCCATTATCAACTAATTGTGCAGGTGGATGGGCCATTGTTACTACACCAGGAAGGAGAGAGACCTGGAAAAGATGAGAGTACAGGTGAGGCCGATATGGGCTGTGGGCTGAAATGCAAGAGACTCTCTAAGGGGAAAAAATTATTTCAAGTCTTTTTCCTACAACCCACAGTTAAAACTCAGCATAGAGTGATCATTGGAAGATACTGAAGAGCTATCATTAATATCATATGCAGAAATTTTACCTAAAACTGTTAGGAGCCTGGGACACAGACATCAAAACAAACCTCCACAAGCATCTGAGTAATTGCTGCATTACATCAACACAGCAATCACTGGTCACATTTTCCAAATCACCAGCCTTAATTCCTGAAAAAGTCACAATATGTAGTTTCTAGGGAAAGAATAAAAAGTATTTCTAAGGAACTCTTTAGTCAAGTTTGAGTGTATTTCCTAAAACTAATTTAATCAAATAAAGTATCTACCACAGAAACACAGTACTGTGGAATTCTGTGACAATAGGCAGAGATAGAATAGTGACTTCAGCAGAAATGATGTGACATGGTCTAGACGAGCAAACCTGACCTGGGAAGCATGTGCTGAAGATACATAATTGTCTATGTGATCCAAAAAGGGCAGTCACAAAAGGCATACTGCTTCTCCCAAGGGATTGTTGAACTTTTTACATGTTCCAGAATGAAGGCTGAAAGGCCTTTTGATATCCCACTATTTAATTTGTTTGATGTGTTTATAAGAATTTGGGGGCCATTCTTTAAAGGTCATATGAGAATGTAAATTACTCTGAGCTCCAATAGTTTGAGCTATGTGTAATGTAAAATAATTACATAACTTATTTCAGAACAGTAATGAGATTACTGGTTAGTGATCATTCAGGTGCTGGATCACTGTTATTGGTCATCAATTTTTAATTTAAGTTGAGAGATTTACTCAATGGCATATTTAATTAATACCGATAAAGATGAAATAAGCCATCCGCAAAAAAAGAGGTGGCTATTAGGGGTTATCTAAATCACTATCTAGGATGATAGAAGGAAAGTAACCTCATGCTGGTTTCGGTAATATATTCAGCCTTCATATCTAAGCTTCAAAGACTACCCTAAAATACAGATGTCTTCCTTCTTACCATGATCTGTACTTCTTTTTATATTCTGCCAGGGAACAGACCATTTCTTTCTTTTATCCTTGCTTGCTTTCATGCTTGCATTCTGAAGGAGCATAAGCCCTAGGCTCTACTTTATGTTATAGACAGTCTGTCAAAAGCATGGAGTAGATAGAACTGGAGAGGAACCGCAGAGGCCTGCATCTGAAGCAATGGACAGATGTACTGGCCTGATATTCTGAGAAGTAAGAAAAGCTTATCTTGAAAATTCAGATACATAATCAACTAACACTAGAAAGGGACTAGGGTCTGGATGCAGTAAAAAGTTCTGGAATGGTTGATGTATACTAATAAATAGGCAATATCATGCACTAGTGGGGCTTTAATAGGGCAGTACTTTATTATTACTAAGAAAAACTTGGACTCTCCCTGAGTCAGTACAGAACAAGAAAAAGACAGAAACACTAATACAATTTCTCTACAAAGGAACAAAGCCACTAGTTGTGGATAACATCCTTTTGTATATGACAGCAACTCAGTAATGTAACTACTACTATTGCTTTCAGAGAAAGTGGAGGTGCTTTCCTTGCCTGCTCATGGATTTGTGAGAGCACGTTTTCTGGTGGAAATAGACATTGAATTTAGACAAACATGCTGGCCACAGACTAGCATGTGATTTGTGCAAGTTGCTTAACCCCTCTGAGAAGTGTTTTTTCATCTATAAAGTGTGGATAATAATAATATCCAATCAGGCTGTTTCCAAGGGGTTAGTCACAATTGTAACTTGTTCCAAAATAAAAACTAAAAAATGCACTTAAAGCACACAATTTAGGAGATACGTGATAAATGTTCATTTCCATCTTTTCTTTTTCCTCCCCTCTTATCTATTTCCCTGTTCATAGTCATTCATGACGTAATGAACAAAGAAGATGAGTTAATCCACAGCCACCTAGGCAAGAATGGTCATCAGTTGGACATTTCAGCTCTGTGCTGAGCAGAAGCTCCATAGGAGAGGAGCTGGGGAACTATTTCTCCCCCTAAGCACATTTTCCACAAGAGGTACACTTTCAACAATTTTGTAAAACTAATATGTTGGCATGAAAATATGAGCAAGAGTAAAGTATGGGAGAAAGACCCCCAAACTGGAATGAGAAGGCAGTCAGGGGAGCTGCCTAATTGACATCTTGCTTTTCTCCTCCAACTGTGGGGGCAGATGAGGTCCCCAAGGCTTGGCCACACCCGGGCTAGCTCCCCCAAGATAATGTTAGAACTGGAACTTCTTTCAAAAAAAAATTCCCCAAAACTAATATTAAAAGTTCTGGCCCCCAATCTTTCTTTTTACATTAGAGTAAGAAGATGAACCTTTGTGACAGAGCACAGGAAAATACACAAGAAAAACACACAGTCAAGTGCTAACTTTCCTGCTCTGATACAATCCTTCTACTTGTGACTTAGAATCTTTAAATATCCTGTTCAGTACAATAACAGATCTTACCTGATCATCAAGTGATTTTTCTTGAGCATACTCAAGGTTATTGCATAACGCATCATTCTTGTTATGTGCTTCAACACAAAATGGGGAGTAGACAGGGAGAATGATTCAAAAGATAGGTTTGAAGCATAATTAAACACATGCTGGCTGTCTCCAGCTCTATCTCAGCAGCAAACTTGGGCAGCCAAGTTTCCACAATATTTGCAGGCAAGCAAATACTCTATAATCACAGGTTTATGCTGTTTTCGTAATGATTTCGTCAAAGTCCTCAAGCCCTCCTGAAGGCTTGAGGGGATTATGAATTTATGAGATACACATAGCATAGTAGCCTGACATGTGATTTAAGAACCAAGAACTCAGGAGCAGCAGGGCCAGATCGTGACCTTGAGTGAACACTCACTGCTTTACACAGTTTATTTCCACACGTAAAAGCCAGAGCTCCAAAATTTTGTAGGAGTTTATGAAGATGAATTGGGTATCATTTGTTCAAACTCCAATCATCTTCTTCTGTTAACCTTTTAGCCTCATTCCCTCTGTCTATACTCCTCCATTTACCCTCCTTCTTTCCACCCTATGATGAGATTGAGATTGAAACTACACTGCGAGGATCAAGACACTGAAACCCTACATTTCAAAACTGATGACCCTCTTCAGACCCTCCCAGCCTCTACTCTCCATAGACCTGATATGAAGAGTGAACTGCGAACAATTCTAGCCTAAAACATAATATTATTATATTTACACATTAGGTCGAGATGTGGAAACTAGACCATTGCTTGAGAAAATACTAAAATAAAGACCCACTAAGATGAAAAGAAATGTCCGTTTATTGGAAAGATGGCTATTAATTGTAGAAATGTGGAATTACCTAAATTTTAGCCAGCACAATAAATTGAACAAAAATATCAAAGAACACTTTGAGTTTAATAAAAAACAGCAGGACCAGAGCAGAGATTACACTTGAGTAGAGATGTATTTATGTAGCTTATCTAAAATCAAGGTAAATATTCTAATCCATAGACGGCCACCATACTTCTGCTCCTCTCTTCCAAGTCAATATTTTCCCAAAAGGAAGTAGGTTGGTTGGAGCAGGATGTAAAACACAGGGGTCAGCAAAGATTTTCTGTAAAGGATCAGAGGTAAATATTTTAGGTTTTATGGGGCATGATACATCTGGTTTCTGGTCTCTGTAGCAACTACTCAGCTCTGCCATTGTAGCTTGAAAGCAGCCATAGATACTATGTAAACAAATGGGCATGGTTGTGCCCCAATAAAATTTCATTTATGGAAACAAATTTAAATCTCATATGACTTTCACATGCCACAAAATATTATTCTTCTTTGAATTTATTTTCAATCATTTAAAAATGCTTTGGTTCATGGGCCACACAAAATTAGGATAAGGCCCATGGTCCATATTTGCCAACCCCTGGTAAAATGCAAGGAATATGAACTGCATAGGCAGAAAATATTGGTCTGAATTGGGTAAATCATGAAATCTCTCTAAGTTAGAGTTTTTAAATCAGCCTCTTAGAAGGAGAAAATAGATAAAATTATACACATGAAAATAATTTCAAAGTATTATGCATTATATACATAATAGTTGTTGGTGATTTATTTCTATAGACCCTGCCACATATATAAAATAAATAAAATTACCAAATAAAAACCCAGAAGCACACAAATCAGGAGAGAATGTCAAAATCACAATGGTAATAAATGTGCACATCTATGGGCCATAAGATCTACACAGTGTCAAAGCTGAGGTCTGAATTTGCCTCCAATGTTGTGGGCAGCCAAAGTGAAAGGGAAGCACTTGATTCAATTCAATTGAACAAATATTTATTTTGTGAGTATCTACTATGAGCCAACCATTGTTCTAGGTGCTAGGAATACAATAGTTAAAGCAGAAAAAAGTCTTGGCTGTTGTGGCACAAAATAGTCAGTTATCCGATTCTCTTTGATAATAAGAAAAAATAGCTATTCTCCAGGGGAAATAAACCCTTCTTGGGTGTATAGTGCTGAAAATAATTTCACTTGGAGCTTCAAAACAGGCAACACTGTTATGCTATGAGGACTGTTGTCCCAATGACATACTATGAAAGTGCAATATTAAGTTTCTTCTTGCATCCTTCAATAAACCCTAAGGACAAGACACCAAATCTTGTCTCAATAAAAGCAACCCTCCAGGAAGCCAAGACAGCCTAGTGCAAATGTGTAATTTTTAGCTAACTTAATCCAAGGCTAGATCACGGATCGCTAGATAAAACCTGTTTCTCAAAATCGCATCAGAACAATCTTGGAAGCTTCTGAATATTGTAGAGTCTCAGATGTCACATAATCCTAGTGAATCAGAATCTCTGAAGATGGGCCTGGCAATCCGCATTTTTTTGTGTGTGTGTGAGGAAGATCAGCCCTGAGCTAACTTCTGCCAATCCTCCCTTTTTTGTTGCTAAGGAAGACTGGCCCTGGGCTAACCTCCATGTCCATCTTCCTCCACTTTATATGGGACGCTGCCACAGCAGCAGTGCATCAGTGCATGCCCAGGATCCGAACCGGCGAACCCCAGGCCACCGCAGAGGAGCATGAGCACTTAACAGCTTGTGCAACCAGGCCGGCCCTGGCAATCTGCATTTTGAAAGCACTCCTTGGAATTTTGTTTTATACGCTAAATTTTGAGGACCATTAACTTTGAGCAGGATTTTTTTAAACTGTTTTCATTCTTCAGGGGTTGTGAAATCAATTTAGGACAACATTTTTTAATGAAATAGATTAAAATAAGATGGAAAGAATGGAATAGTAAGTATTAAAGTGTATTGCACTTTAAATATTTATTTAAATATTACAGATAGTAAGAATAAGTCTACTTTTGTGAAATTTTTGTTTTTATGTATATGTACAGTGTAATAGGTCATAGAAATATCTTACTCTGGGCTTCAATCAAAAATCTCTGGGGGCCAGACCAATGGCATAGTGGTTAAGTTTGGCGTGACCCACTTTGGCAGCCGTGTTCACGGGTCTGGATCCTGGGTGCGGACCTACACCACTCATCGAGCCATGCCTGTGGTGGTGACCCACATACAAAAAAAATAGAGGAAGATTGGCACAGATGTTAGCTCAAGGCCAATCTTCCTCAAGCAAAAAAAGGAAGATTGGCAACAGATGTTAGCTCAGGGACAATCTTCCTCACCAAAAAAAAACCTCTGAAAACACTGATAGAGAGGAACACATTAACTTCAGTTCCTTCAAAAATTCCCCAAGGGGCTAGCCTGGTGGCATAGTGGTTAAATTCGCAAGCTCCACTTAAGTGGCCCAGGGTTCGCAGGTTCAGACGGGGCACGGACCTACACACCACTCATCAAGCCATGCTGTGGAGGGGTCCCACATACAAAATAAAGGAAGATTGGCACAGATGTTAGCTCAGGGACAATCTCCCTCACCAAAAAAAAAATTCCTGGAAATATCAGTCTTTTCTGGCCAACTGAGAATTAAAAACAAACAGTTGCATGAAGTATTCTCAGGCAAAAATCTAAAGGGCATGTGTTTTGTGCTTTTCAAATCAAAGTAAGGGACAGTAGAGTTAAAATATTTTGGTCAGCATGAATGTGTTTAAATAGGAAATTGACTGGAAGATGACAGTGAGAGAGAGAATGATGTTTTATAATGATGGTAGTAGAAGTGGAAGACATTGGATGTAATGACCTCAAAACAAAGTAATTCAATTCTTCTTAAATTTTAGCGTGTATCATCAGAGGCAAATATTTATTTTTAGTATCCATGCCAGGGGAACCTCATGGAGGTATCATCAGAGGCAGATATTTATTTTTAGTATCCATGCCAGGGGAACCTCATGGAGATATCATATATATCATCATATATATATATACACACACACATATATATATGTATGTATATCATATGCTTTTATTCTAAATGTTCACTAGTGAAGGGAAGCATTAAATATCCTTGGTCTACCATGGTGTTCACTCATATTTTCAAAAATATATAGTGTTAGAGGGGCAGAGATGTCCTTGTGGATCAAATACTCGGGTAACCACGTACAAAGTCATTACTACCGGCAGAAGTCTTCTGGCCATATCCTACTGAGATGTTTGGAACAAAACAGCATAAATTTCCCCAGCCCATTTTTGTGTTCTTGATTTATTATTTCATGTAAAACAATAAATCATCCTAATTTTGTTTATAATACTGTAAGATAATACTTGGAATATTTCAGTGCATTGACTATTTGTGATTAATAAACTTAAATTTAATTTTCCATCCAATCCTATATAGTCAATTCTTTGTAAACTGATTCTTCTCCCAAAATTATGATGCGTGTCCCATTATAGCAGGTACTATTTCAGACAGAGCAGATGCTTCCCTCAGTTTCAGTATTTGTAATACGAATGCACATGCATTTCACAGAAAACATTCTTCAGACTCACAGAGCAGAAAGTGGCTTTAGTACCTCAGTATTTCGATAGACAAAAATTGTCAGTTCAGAAGTAACACAACAAAGACCATACATCCCATTTGAACAAATCTTCATGGAAAGCAACTTAGTTCAGTATTAAGCAAACTTTATTTTTGGGAAATTGTTCTTTAGAGCAAATGTTTTTAACATAGAATTCATAGAAAAGTTTCAGCATGTTTGCGAACTCTGAAATGTCCAGAAGAATTTTGTGTGTATGGATGTGTAGATTTCTCCAGGGAGTGGATTCATAGCTTCCAGCAGTTTCTTGAAGGCATCTATGGCTTACAAAAACACCACAAACCAAACTTTCACTGCTTTAAAGCCAATCCTTACTCTTGCATTCCATAATTTAAACTCTGGATCTTTTCCATCTGTCTTCAGATAAGATCGAACACAGTTTATTCCTTGTACTTGTACAATTTATTCTTGAAGGCTTTCATTAGGTAACACCCTGACATTCTCTTCTCCAAAAGAGAGACAAACAAAGCTTCACTGGGAAGAATAATAGTTGAAAGGAATGGTCTTAAAGAAAGTGAAAAGGCCAAAGTCGAAGTCTCGTTAGAGATGTTTCTGTCCACATGGGAGCAGTAGAATAAAGTACAAAACTTGCTGATAAATAGTGTGTAACCTCCATAGTACTAAACGGAATCACAATGGAATGTCAAGCCAGGTAAGTCATCAGGAAAGCACCTTTGTTAAGTCAACATTTCCTTCAAATAGTAGAGGTTAATATTAACATGATTTCCTAGAAAATGATCATCTCCTTACCATAAATCACACAACAAATGCACAACAGAGGCCATTTTTTAAATATCTTTTTAAATCTGCAAACAAAGAAGTCTACAAATGTAATGTGTAGAAAAAGATATGTGGCAAATTTTGTAAAATGGTGATATTCTGTACCTTTTGCCCCAAGTAAAGCTATTCTTCCTCCATTAGATTAAGATAAGTTCAGAACATGATAACCTTGGGTGGATCTTTATTAAAGAAATCCCCAATCTGCAATAGTAGGTCAGGTTTCAGAATTAATACAAAACCAGAGTATCCTTTGTTCAACAGAAATTTTACAAGACAATTTCAAGGACATGTCGGAATTTTTTTTAACTCTAAGTTTTCATTTCAATATATATGGCAACAGGTGGGAGTGACATTTTGGTTTGCTTATTCTTAAACCGCAGAAATTAATCAATTATTACTACGTTATATCCCAAATGCATTCACTGAACAAATCATCATTTAATGGTCACTGTGTGTCAGACACTGCCCTAAGCAAGTAATGGTACCTAAGGGCATGTAACGGCGAAAAAGAACAGGATGATTCCTTGACCTAAACATGGATAGAATGGATGATTAATGAGTAAATCATTTTGCTTTGGACAAGCATGGAGAGTGATTGGGAAATCTTGATAATCGTAAGTCAGATATCAAAAAGTGAATTGTTTTAAACAATAACAGCAACATTCTGTATGCTTCTTAAATGCCAGATATTATACTAAGAAAGTGAAAGAGCTTATTGTGTCTAAACTGCACAGAAACTCTACAAAGTGGATATTTGTAATAGGACTCTGAGTCACAAGTGACAGAAACCCAACTCACAGAACCCAGTAATAAGAACGTAGTTAGAACTCTGAAACCACTGGCACCGGATTCTAGAAGAAATCAATCAAGTTCCTTACTCTGTCCTCTCTGTTCCTCTTTGCAAGTCTCCTTCACTCTTCTTTCTTGGTCTGCAGATGGATTTCCTCTGGTTCTCATGTCTAAGTGACAGAAAACAAGACCAATAATAACTCCCAAGTTTTACATCTTAAACTTTTAACCCCAAAGAAAGGCTATCCTTTCTGAATTGCAATTCTAATATTCCTGGAAAAGGACCATCACTGGCCAAGGTTTATTCAGATGTCTGACATTAGGCCAACAGTACTAAGTAGGTCATGTCTATAATATCAAGGTAATAAGATCTTGAAAAGTCAATCTTTCTGATTTTACTCTTTTTCACATATGCTCATCCTTCCCTCAATTGGTCAGAGGAATCTAGAAGCATTAGCATTTTTCTATGAGGAAAGTAAAAAGAAAAAATACATTTACTTTCATTTGTAGATTTGGTTTGATTGTTGTTGGTTGGTCGGGTTTTGTTTTGTTTTGCTTGTTTTTTAAGCTTCCTACCTAGTCTCTTGAGGCTCAAAAGGAAGTCCCTGAAGGAAATGGGTCAAAGAGTTTGTATAACAAAGATTAAAAAGCAAAAAAGAGGGAAGAAAATGACTCCAACTCCTACATTTGGAAAGAAGATGGTTGAGGGTTACCTGGGCTGAGAGGGAGGAAAGGGAATGGTGGGGCCAAGACCTCAGAAGAGGAAAGAATCTACAGAACAAAAGGATCACAAGAGAGTTAAGGATGAAAGGGAAAAGTAAGCATGGAAATATGTACAATCATCATTAAGTGGCCAGCTCTAGAAAGCAGAGTGGAAGCCAAGATAATAACTTTCCTTGTGCTTACAAAAAAGCCGTGTCGGTGGCTGTCATCACTGTTGGGTAGAGAATGGCTGCCATTACCAGCTGCCTCTACCTCAGCAGTGTGTTATCCAGCAAATGAGCATCTATCCATGACCAAAACTTCGCTGAGTTTCTTGTGGACGTTATCTTTATCATCAGTCCAGGACACTCATAAGTACCCCAAAACAGAGAATAGGAAACTTCACCCATCAAATGACAGCAGTGGTGGTACCTAGTACAGATGTTTGGGCGGGCGGAAGAGTGGAAAAACTCATCCTCATTTCACCACCCTGGCAATTTCCAGAACAGTCATGTAGATGACAGGGTAAGAAAGGGAAAATTTCAGGAAAAGTGCTGACATGGGTTGCAGGGCATGAAAAATAAAGATGAAAAAATAGAGATCTCCTAGAATATAAATATTCTCGTTTGACACACGAGGCAATTGATTCTTATAAAGTTAAGTACTCACTGAAGATCACATAGCTAGGAAATGCTGAGCCACAGTGCAGACCCAGCGAATGCTCTGAACCACGATGCATCTCCTTGTGGCAGCTTTTTTAATAGATAAAAATGCACAAGGAGCATTGGTGACAATTTTTGGAATCAGAATTCCAACTTCTGTCCCCACAGGAAGCAGATGGCTATCTGAGCAGCCTTGGAAACAGATGGTTCTAAGATATTGTGTACAATATTTGGGATAAGGGTTTTGTTTTTGTTTTTGTTTTTTGAAGAAAAAAATGTAGTTATCTCTATCCATTATTTCTCTAGATCTGTACATCTTGAACTCAGTTGGGGTCTGAGGTTATTTTTTTGTGGAAATTTGGTATCTGTGTTTCCATTTTGATGAAAAATTAATATATGTATAGAATGGATCATTTGGCCCATTAAAATGCTAATTTTCAAGGCACAGTGGAGATCCAAAAGCCACAGAAAACATGTGACTTTAATCCATATGCAATTTAAAAAATTTTTTAATCTTAAATAGAATTCATGGTAATTGTAGAAAAATCTTCAGATATGAATTACTATGCTTCTAAGTCATCATTTTAATAGTTTTGTCGAATTCTATTGTTTGAATATGCCAAATATGTACTAAATGGCAAGTTAGAGAAACTGAATTCAAGTTAATTTAAGCAACTAATGGAAATTTTGGCTCATGTAGCTATAAAAGATACTGAAAATATGATGCTGTCACTCTCTCTCTCTCTACAACCATCTCCCATCTCTCCCAGTCTCTACTGGGCCTCATTCTCTCCTACGACACATGCACAGAGAACAAAGCTCTACAAGCTCTGAGTTTATGACATCACAGCTCATTATGCAAGAGCAAAAAAAGAACTTCTCTCCAGCTTTCAAATATCAAATTCCTTATAAAGTCATTGATTAACTGAAACTGAGTCACATGTTCCACCCTTGGCCAATGCCTGAGGCAAAGGGATAGGGCACGAGGATTGGCCACACCTCATTCATTTGCCCACCCTTTTATTTGGAGTGTTGCTAATGTCAGCCCCACCAGAGTCAGTGTTTGGTAAGGGATAGGAGCAGTGGTGGGCTGGAGTGCATCTGACTGTGTGCGTCCCTTCCTAACTCCAGAGGAGTAGCTGGAAATCAGTCATAGTGGGAATATTTACACAACAGAAATCAGCATACACTGCAAACCAGGACTCTTATTTTCTGGAAAGCAGGTTGTTAAATATTTACCAGAAACTCCTGAATGAGAGCATTTCCCCATAAGGCTGGGGTTAGGGAGACAGGGTGCTGGGTAGAGACTCGGCATTCTTCTACCAGACTCATTTGTTTTCCATGAATGCAACTTAAGCAGTATTTATAAAAACAGCAGATTTATTAACTTTTACAGTGATTTTTCATGAACAGATGGTGGGATTAAAGGGGGCTTTTAAAACTTCCACCTGGTTTCAGACTATTCGAAGCAGAGTTTTGGAATTGTTTTCCAATAGCATCTACACTCACCTCACCAGTGTTCAAATAGAGGAAAGTAATATTAACATGTTCCAAGAAAAGAAAAAAATACCATCTACATTCAGATAATTCTGTAAAAACATTACCTGTATACCATGGTATTTCACTTGGAGTAAGTTCCACATCAGTCTTTCCTCAGGTTGTTTATGGAAAAATAACCTTGTTGTTGAGTCTTTCTTTGCCAAGAAAAGTATCATGCCTTGATGCATGCCACTCATGGTAAATAGACATATTACTTTCAAAACTTTTTCAAATACCCACATGCTATATACAACAGCATTCATTTCGCAAATATTTGAACACTATCTACATAACAATCTCTGGTTTCATCTCAATTCAGGAGTGAAAGTGAGCAAATATCTATGACTCTCTCAACCCTGATTTTTCTAAGATTGTTGGAAGTTCCTTGTAAAATGGCTTATGATCATGGGCTAGGCTGCCTAGTTGAGTACATTTTTCCTAGTCAGATAATGCAGAGTGCCTCCTGTTTTCATTTCAAAAGAAATTTTTTTCCCAGGGAGAAGCTTCCTTTTGTCAAATTTAGATGTAACTACATTTATTAAGCAACTATTAAAATAGCTATGGAATAACTTATCATATAACACAGCTAACATTTATTGAACATTTCCCAATTTGCTAGGCTCTGTGCTAAGCACTACTTTCGTTGTCATATTTAATCCATACAACAGCCCTATGACACAGGAAATCTTATCCCCATTTAACATATGAGGACATGGAGGCAGAAAGAAGATAAATAGCTCTCTCATGGTCACACAACAATTAAGTGGCGTTGCCAGGAATTAAACCCCTCTGTGACACCAAAATCCACACACTCAACTGCCTGAATAGTATATTAGTTGCAATGTCATGCGCTAAGATCCTGTATATATTTCCCATTCAATTCTAACACACAAAGTCTCTGTGATGCAGGTTTTGTTATTCTCCTTTACAGATGATGATACCAAGGCTTAAAGAGTTTAAGAAATATGTCTAAATTTCCAAAACCGCAGATAATAACTGCCCTAGGTGGATTTCAAATCCAAGCCTAACTGCTTGTCCAGGATTTTTTCTACTACTATGCACCTTTCAGGAGAATCAAATTATTTGAATGTGTTATAAGTTTAGTTATTTTAAAATTTCAAGGGAACAGCCTTAAAGTATTAATGTATTGGTGTTTGGCTATATTAAAAATGTAGCATTTATTCAGAGCCTCAATTCTATTGCAATTGAGGGTAACAATAGACAGTAAGTCCTAGAGTAAATCACAGACTCCCAGCAATTTTGTGGGAAGGAGATGTCAGGGAGGGTAATCTATGCTATAGAAGTAGAAATGTATCACGTCAGCCAGTAGAAATAGAAAGAGCTGAATTACTAAATCCAGGAGGCACTGTGCCAGCCAGACAGAACCTAGGGAGAGAGAGAGATAAAACAAGGAGGGAAAGTAGGCAGAATCATTTGTATTCTTGAATCACAATAGTTGGAGTAGCCAAGAACAGAACAAGCTGAGTTAAGGGTCCATCAAAGTTACACTGCACAAGTTCAACCCCCAGTCATTACAGCCCTAGTACCAAATCCTTATTGCAATGACTTCATAATGAGAAAACCACATGCAAATAAGTAAACAGTTATTAGGGGCAGAGTCGTAGATGTTTATTGCCTCGATTTTGGAGTTTCTGGGGAGGATTTAGGGGGATGGTTTGCAATGCAGAGCAAGAACGATTATCATGACAAGTAGAAAAGTTCCCTAGAGCCTGTGCACTAAAAGGAAGGAAACAGACCGTCTGAGTCCTGCCAACTTGTTGCTTCTCAAGTGACTCCAATGGGGGTAAATCTGAGTAATAAATCGTGTAGATATCCTCATTGTCTTGCCACACATGACCATTGTTGCTTGGAAGGAAACCCTAGAAATCCTAAACAATGGGCAGGGATGAATAATTGGAAAAGTATACCATATTTCTCTTAGCAGAATCAACATCATAAAGATAGCAGTTCTCAGATTGCTGGGAAAAGCAAATACAGTGCTCTCTTTTAAGACAAGGAGTACTCAGGGAGCCAACACCTTGGCCGCTTTTAACCACCTCAAAATCTTGAATTACAGAGGGAAACTTAAAGATAAATAGCTAGTAAAACAAAAGAATTGATCAGTAGAATCCCTGAACGTAGGTTGAGGAGGAGCATAGCTATCAGAAAATTTCATTTCTCGGTAGGAATTCTAACAAATCAAAGAGTGGTAGTTGTGGGCGGGGAGCATTATGGGAGAAAGTGTTTGGGAAGGTGGGCAAAGAGGAAGCCTCTAATAATGGCAAGAGGCTTAGAAATTTTCAAGATGAATGTTTAGATGCCCATGTACACTAGCAGACTTGTGGACTAAGAAATCTAGAACTTGTGTTTGCTTTTTGGAATAATAAGCAAAGAAGGGAAGCTTTCCTAGACTCCTCCCGGCTAGCTGAAGTTGTATAACTTAGAGCTAAGGTACTATCTATTACTACACTGTGAACTCAGATCTCTCTTCCCCCACTTGACTTCGAGCCCCTCACTGACCGAGAAGTCCCCTAAAACAGCAGGTGCTAAACAAATATTTATTGGACTGAACAATTGAAAAGTATTAAAGTCTACTTGTATTGCCCTAACTAATCTTAAAATTGTCAGGAGAGAAATGACAAGTCTCTAGCTCCTATGCAGACATCCGTTTCTCTCTGAGACCCAAACTAATTTAAAATCTGATAATCATAGTTTTTAAATGATTTCTTTCTAGGGGAAACTGTTGCCTCTTTGAGCTACCCAGTTTATTGCTGCCTCATTTTTCTTGCTCTTAACTCTAGGTCGGCAGCCAGAGTCCAACGGTGTGGGCATCACCCCACACACAATGAGTGGGGGCAGCATGACCCAAGCTGCCCTTCTGATGAAATGTGAAGTAATTGAAATGTGACTTTGCCTCCTACCCACCTCATCTATCAGTGGCCCTGCTCAGGAAAACGTTTTATACATTTTCTTGGAACCATGACACTCACAGGTGTCTTTTGGGATCATAGTTTAAATCCATCCTTCTATTTCCTAATATCCCTGTTGAGGGTGCCGTGAGACTAGTCTAAGGGTTAATGTGACCACCTCTGTGACAGGAAGGGAGCAATGAACTCCAGTAAATAAGGAGAGAGAACGTGAAAGTAGGATTAAGCATGTGTACCCAAGCCTGAGGTCTACACTTTTGCTGGAATAGGATTTTGAGGGAAATATAAGAGCAATCTAATTGAAAGATAAAAGATAAAATGAACCTGATAATTGGTCAATGATGGTTCTGTGTGAGAAGGCAGCAGCAATCACACTTCATTCAGGTCCCTGCTCCCGTACCCAACAGGGAAGCCTTCTCTGACTCCATTATCTAAAGCAATACACGTCCCCTTGTCAGTCTCAGTCTCCTTACACTGCTCTCTGCTGAGAACCCACACAGACTAGTGATTAAGGACCAAACTCTGCCTCCAAACTTTTTGGATTGAATTCCAGCTCCCCCTCCTCTACTACTTTATTAGTTGTGTGATATTGGTCAATTTATTTAATCTGTGCTTCATAATTCTCATCTTTAAAATGAGGAATAATAATACTGTTTATGGTGTCGTTGTAAGAATTAAATGAGTTGATATATGAAAAGTACTCAGAAGAATGCCTAGCATATAGTAAATACTATACAACTCTATCTGTTGTTATCCTTCATCACATATGTAACTGCCTAATTTTACATATGTATATACATATTTATTTATGCTGGTAAGAACATTTAATATATGATCTACCCCTTTAACATATTTTTAAGTGTACAATACAGCATTATCTATAGGCATAATGTTGTACATCAGATCTCTAGAACTTGTTCATCTTATGTAACTGAAAAGTTATATGCATTGATTAGCAACTCTCCATTTTTCCCTCCCCCCAGCCTCTGGCAACTACCATTTTATTCTTAGCTTCTATGAAGTTGACTATTTTAGATAGCTCATATAAGTGGAATTATGCAGTCTTTGTCTTTTTATGACTGGCTTATTTCACTTAGCATAATGTCCTCAAAGTTCATCCATATTGTCGCATATTGCAGGATTTTCTTCTTTTGTAAGGCCGGATAATATTCCATTGTAAGTCTATACCACATTTTCTGTATCCATTTATCTGTTGATGGACATTTAGGTTGTTTCCACATCTTGGCTATTGAGAATGCTACTGCAATGCAATGAGAGTGCTAATATTTCTTTGAGATTCTGGTTTCAATTTTTTTGAATAAATACACAGAAGTAGAATTGCTGCATCAAATGTAGTTCTATTTTTAACTTTTTGATGAAACTTCATACCATTTTCCATAGTGGCTGCATCAAGTCACATTCCCACCAACATTTCCACGACATTGTCCAATTTTTCCACATTCTTGCCAACACTTGCTTTCTTTTGTTTTTTTCATAATAGCAATCCTAATAGATGTGTGGTGATATCTGACTGTGGTTTTGATTTACATTTCCCTGATGATTAGTGATGTTGAACAACTTTTTATATAACTTGGCCATTTATATCCTGTTTGGAGAAACGTCTTATTCAAGTCTTTAGCCCATTTTTTAAATAGGGTGACTGGTTTTTTTGCTATTGAGTTGTAGGAGTTCTTTATATATTTTGGAAATTAATCCCTTATTAAATACATTGAGAATGTTTTCTCCCATTCTGTAAGTTGCCTTGTCACTCCATTGTTTCCTTTGATTCACAGAAGCTTTTTAATTTGGTGCAATCCCACTTGTCTAATTTTGCTTTTTCGTTGCCTGTGCTTTTGGCGTCATATCCATGAAATCATTGCCAAGACCAATGTTATGAAGCATTTCCTGTATGTTTCTTCTAGGAGTTTTACAGTTTCAGGTCTTATGCTTAAGTCTTTAACCCACTTTGAGTTGATTTTTGTGTGTGCTGAAAGATAAGGGTCCATTTTCCTCATTTTGCATGTGGATGTCCAATTTTCCCAACGACATTTGTGGAAGAGACTATCCTTTCCCCATTGCATATCCTTGTTGAAGATCAGTTGACTATATATGCATGGATTTACTTCTAGGCTTTCTATTGTGTTCGTTCCATGGGTCTATATGTCTATCTTTATGCCAGCACCAATTGTTTTTATTACCGTAGCTTTGTAATATATTTTGAAAATAGGAAATGTGATGCTTTGGTTTTTATTTTTTTCAAGATTGTTTTGCCTATTTAGGCCTTTTTAGTGGTTCCATATAAATTTTAGAATTGTTTTTTTCTATTTCTGTAAGAGATGCTATGGAGATTTTGATAGACAGTGCATTGAATCCATAAATCATTTTGGGTAGTATGGACATGTAAAAATATCCATGAACACGGAATGTCTTTCCATTTGTGTTTTGTTTAATTTCTTTCATCATTGATTTATAGTTTTAAATGTGCAGATCTTCCACCTCCCTGGTTAAATTTGTTCCTAAGCGTTTTATTTTTTTGATACTATTGTAAATGGAATTGTTTTTCTAATTTCCTTTTCAGATAGTTCATACTTAGTGTATAGAAACACAACTTATTTTTGCATGTTGGTTTTGTATCCTGCAACTTTACTGAATTTATTTGTTAGTTCTAACAGTTTTTTGGTGGGGTCTTTAGGGTTTCCTATACGTAAGATCATGTCATCTGCAAAGAGAGACAATTTTACTTCTTCCTTTCCCTATTTGGATGCCTTTTATTTCTTTTTCTCACCTATTTGCTCTGACTTGGTCTTCCAGTACTATGCTTACTAGAAGTGGCAAGAGTGGGAATCCTTGCCTTGTTCCTGATCTTAATGGAAAGGCTTTCAGTATTTTACCATTGAGTATGATGTAGCTGTGGGCTTTTCAGCTGTGATCTTTATTATGTTGAGGTAATTTCCCTCTATTCCTAGTGTTTTGAGAGTTTTTATTATGAAAATGTGTTGAATTTTATCAAACGCTTTTTCTGCATCTATTGAGATAATTATATGATTTTTATCCTTCATCCTGTTAAATGTGGTGTATCACATTAACTGATTTTTGTATGTTGAACCATCTTGCATCCTATAGATAAATCCATCTTGATCACGGTCTATGATCTTTTTAATGTGCTATTGAATTCAGTTTTCTAATATTTTGTTGAGGATTTTTGCATGTTTGTTCATCATGGGTATTGGCCTGTAGTTTTCTTTTCTTGAGGTGTCTGTCTGGCTTTGGTATCAGGGTAACGCTGCTTCATAAAATGAGTCTAGAAGTGTTCTCTCCTCTTCAATTTGTTGAAAGAGTTTGAGAAGGATTTCATTGCCTGTTATTTTATACACACACATATACACACACATAGTATACTAATTGGAAGCTTCATGAAGGAAGGAATTTTATAGAGTAGTGCCTAACACATAGTACGTGTTGAATGAATAAATGGATGATGAGCTACATAATAATTCTGATCTTATGACAAGGCATTCTAGTAACAATGAGATTGGAATTTATGACAATCAACTTTAGTATCTAATCATAAATGTGTGTAATTAGTCTGATTGTATAATTTTGGAGCAGAGTCCACTCTTAAAACCTTCCATGATGGGCCAGTCCAGTGGTGCAGTGGTTAAGTTAGCATGTTCTTCTTCACCAGTTTGGATCTTGGTTATGGACCTACTCACCGCTCATCAAGCCAAGTTGAGGTGGCATCCCACATAGAAGAACCAGAAGGACCTACAACTAGGATATACAACTATGTACTGGGGCTTTGGGGAGAAAAAAAGAAAAAGAGGAAGATTGGCAACAGATGTTAGCTGGGGGCCAATCTTCCTCAAAAAGGAAAAAATAGAATATGTTCCCTTTAAAAGCAAATATATTACTTTAAAAAAAAAAAAAAAACACCTTCCATGAGTGAGTAAAAACAAGGGAAAGAGTGAACTGGCTATATAAACAGTTAGTAATTCACTTATTCAACAAATATTTATCAAGTGCCTACTGTGTGCAAGACATCCCCCGGCTCCTTGAAAGCCATTCAACAGGTGATGGGTGGCTTCTCTCAGCCTCTCCTATGGGAGGAAGTGGAGGGATGAAGTGAAGTACTAGCTTCCAAGTTAAGATTTAAAGCCGCTATCTAATCCCTGAGGTCTCCTAACTCTGGGAATAGGAAGACGTGTCCAAATATCTTGCTGACCATCTTCCTCATTCTTTCTCAACAGAGACTGCACTTCCTGAACGCACACATACACCCCCTCATTCGTAAATAACCTGGATTCTAGAGCCAGAAGGAGAGAAATAATAGCAGCCTATGATGTTAATATTTCCGTTTAGTAAAATTAATGGATTTGACTACTCCTATAATTTTTCCTTGACTCGTTCTACATGTGTAAGTTATAAAGATAGGGTGAAAATGCACTCAACTAAGAGACCACAAGCAGATGTGGGACAGAGAAATAAGCAGGACTCTCTCCTCCTGGTATTGTGACCAGAATTCTTCACGTTGTCTGTAGAGATGAAGAGAAGCAAGTCAACAGTGTAGAATGGGAATTTTCTCTCTGTATAGATGTTCTGTGTGTGAATCATGTCTACAGGCCTTTCTCTACAAACCAGATTTCTCAAACCGTGTTGATATAATATTTGTGGACTTTAAGAGTACTTAATTCAACATATCATTTGCACTGAGAATACAAATATTATAGACTCCATAACAAAGAATTTATTCCTAAAATACTAAGAGAAACTAATTCTGAGGTAATTTCAATTATAAGTAATGGTAGATGTAACACAGATGATATAGCACAGAACAAATTTTACTGTAGATTATAAATAACTTCTAGGACCTATTCACCATAATTACAATCTAAAAACACAAAGAACCAAGCACAAAGGAGACATTAAAAGAAATACTAAATGAGAAAATTTCCCATTAAAATAGATTTTTACTTTACTAGTAAATCTATGTTCTTCAAAGAGTTTCCCCTTTTTATTTATTTATTTTTTTGTGAGGAAGATCGGCTCTGAGCTAACATCCATGCCAATCTTCCTCTTTTTGCCGTGGAAGACTGGCCCTGGGCTAACATCCGTGCCCATCTTCCTCCACTTTATGTGGGACGCCGCCACAGCATGTCCTGACAAGCAGTGCGTCAGTGTGCACCAGGGATCCGAACCCGGGCCACCAGCAGCAGAGCGCGAGCACTTAACCGCTACACGACAGAGCTGGCCCCAAGAGTTCCCCCCTTTTGTCTCAATTATTGAACTTGTTGGCATAAAGTTGTTCCTAATCTTCTTGTCTATAGAAACTGTAGTGATAACCCCTGTTTCATTCCTGATATTGGTGATTTGTGCTCTCTTTCTTTTTTTCATGATTGGTCTAGCCTAGAGCTTTATCAATTTGATCAGCTTTAGTAGATACCTTTATAATTATACTTTTATAGAATACCATTATTCTTCTGTTTCTAAAGAAAATAGCTATTACTTTCCTACTAAATGCAAAAATAAATTAGGGTGATTCCTCTTCTTCACCCTCCCTTCTCTTGAGATTCATTTAATTTTATCCAATAAAAAATTAGATTTTCAGAGTTTTTACCTGTATATTGTTACGTGTGTGTAATTCTCTAATTTGTCAGCCTCACATTATATCTTTGCTTTCCAACTGTTAGAAATGAAGCAATTATTGAACGTACGTCTCATCTTCCTTCTCATTTTCCTCCCAATTTTTCTTAGTAGTGCTATTTCTATATTTCTGATATCTGTAAGTTCAAACTTTTAGCCTGCTATTCTAATAATCAGCTTTGTTTTAGACTTAGTTGTGTATTTAAATATAATCAATTCTTAATGCTAGTCCTTTTTTCATGGTATATCCAGCAATCCCTAGTTTGAGTTCATTCTCTAGCAGTTTTGCTCAAAAGGGCTCAAGGAAACAATATTCCTGCATATTCAAAACTGTTTGGCTCCAGGTTTTATATCTGAAGAATAGTTCGGCTAGATAGAAAATCCTTAGATTACATTTTCTTTCCCCGAGGGTCTTATGAGTATTGCTCCACTGCCTTCAGGTGTTGACTATGACAAAATCTAAGGTCCTTATATTTGTCCTCTAAGTGTCCTCTATGTGATTTCATATGTCTTTTTTTCTGCCAGGCAATTTCAGTCAGAGTTCAATTATAAAAACAGAAACTCCTTTAGAGTTTTCAAGCAACACTTACAAAAGTGTTGGCTGGAAAGAACTGGAAAAGGAAAAGAAATAAGATGGGAAATAAGAAATCAGGAACTGCAGGTAGCTATAGTGACCTGCAGGAGTTCACAAAACTATCTTGGCCATGGCTATTATATTGCTGGAGCTCCTGCTCTACACTGACGTGGAGCCCAGGAGCCAGCATTCACTACCACTGCTACTGAAGCCCAGTGTCCCTGACAGAACTGCTGCTGCTCCCACCTGTCTCCTGCCTCCTAATCTCACAAGTAGCTCTCATTGGCTGATTCGAATTGAAACCTCTGGCAAAGGAGCCTGGAAAATGTGGCATACCATCCTCCAGGGCCCTGCAATACATAACAGAATAGCTCTGCACATCAACAAACTATTCTGGCATATTTCCCAAAGGATTATTTCTTTTCTTTGAAGTCTATTTACTTTACTTGCATGCATTCCAGCATTGACTATTCTGAGTCCATTTCCATGGTACGTGATGTACTTTTCCAATATATAGATTCATGTTTTATTTTATTTCAAGAAAGTTTTCCTGCTTGCATTTGTGAATATTTGTTCCATTCCATTATTTTTATTTTCTTCTTTGGGAGTTCCAGCCATATATGTCTTGAATCTCTGTTTCTCCCTCCTATAATTTTTTCTCCAATCATCTGTGATTTGTCCTTAACTTCATTTTATTACATTTCTCTTTGCATTTTTCTCTATTTTGTGCTCTTTTCAAATACATTTTAATTTCTGTAAAGATTTTTTTTCTTCTCCTTCTTCCCTGGGTTCTTCCTGTTCACATGGTATCTTTTCATGTTTTCTCACCACTTTTTCTCTGAGCTTTTCCATTTTTCCTATATGGTTTTCCACTAGAGTAAAATATTTCATCAAAATTTTCATCTGCTACACAACATATCTTTAAAGGTTAGTGTTCTTTTATTAATAAGAATTTATTACTATTTTCTCTACTTTCTTTTCTTAGACTATCTTCGCATCTAAATTATGCTAGTTCCTTTTTATTACTTGTCATGAATGCCTCCAGTATTGCTGGACCAGCTGTTTTCAACAGTTTCCTGGCCAAGGATAGAATTTTTTTTTAACAATACAAAATCTCCCTCTAATTTTTCAGCAGCAGAGACAAACTGGTTCCAGCAAATATGGCTTGTCTGTGTAATTTCTTATGTAACCCAATATCCTCTGCCTCTTGGAACCAAACTAGCTCCAGGGTAATTCTATCAACACAGGTCACAAATTCCCACCTCTCCAGTCACAAAAAGCATTGTAACTCAAGAGTGGCCTTCTCCTTCAGGAGCCGCCACCACTGGACCATCCCACTGTTAATATTTCTCTCAGCTGTTTCTTATCTATATACATCTTTTCAAAAGGATTACTACTCAATCCTGAAAGCCTATTGCAGCCCTTATATGTAACTAAAGATGATACCTGCCTCCTGTTTTCACCATAAATGAAATTTTCAGAGGTTTTGATCCTTATTATTTTTCAATGATTTGTAGAAGGCAAAAGGGTAAATGGTGATTTATGCAAACATGTTCATATATGGAAAATCTTTGTGCTGGTGACATATGCAATTACAGAAAAATCTCATATGTCAATTGCCTAATGCTATGATACAAGGTAAAATATATTAGGTATCAAATAAATGATACAAGCAATAAAAGTAATATCAAGAACAATACAAGAGAAAGCTTCATAAAAGAGAAAGAAGCATTTGATATGGGCCTTGGTTAAAAGATAGAACAGAAGGGAAGGATTTGGAAGAAGAATGACTCCAGGGCACAGATTGTGGAATTGTGAGGCTGGCTTGGCTGAGGAGAAATGCATGCAAGAGGCAGATTCAATTAAAAGAAGTAGTTTATAATGCTCTGGGGAATATTTGTATTTTAAAGAGGATTATTAGTCCTGGAAAATTAGCCAGTGTTACACCTGCGTTGAGGGGACATTTTTAAAGCAGCAGGACCCTCAAATCATACCACATAGATTGTTTCTACTTTGACCGGTTCTAAGATATCTGTTCACTCTTGGCATATTTAAAAGTGAGTCTAACTGGAGCAAGGGAGGGGCCATTAATCAGCAGATAAATGCAGTAATGAAAACAACTGAGAATCTAACGTGGACATCTTTTTCTTTCCCTCCAGACTAAAAGCCCTGTGAGGGCAAAGACAGCAGCTATTTTATTCACCAGTTTTAATTAAGCACATAACACAATACCTGGCACTAGTAGGAACTCAATAAATAAATGCTGAATACATTGTGAATAAATATATTCCTTATGTGTAGCTTCTTTGAGTTACAGTTCTTTATCATACTGTTTTACAATTTGCAATTTATCCTGTGATATAGTAAAATATAAACAAATATGAAAGATTTTAAACTTTAAATTTAAAAATAGTAACAACTTTCTGCCAGCTCTCAAAATAATTGGAATAAGCCAGAATCACAAAGTCAGGACCGGGAAATCACTGCTAAGGGTAGTTATGCCAAAAGGATTTAAATACTCTCTTAAAACACTCCTTTTTAACCTTCAAAAAAAGGATTTTGTTCACCTTATGAAAGCTGTGCATGTGAACAGACGTATTCTGGAAAAACAAACTTTGATCAGTATTGTCCAGAGAACAAAGGGATTCAGCCCTGAATGATTTCCACACTTGGCTTGTGCATATCAATCAAAGGTGACGGCAGCAACTGCTCTGCTGTGACGGAGAAGAGCTACACTGATTTCCACTAGACAAGCTTCCGCTAAAATAGATTAACTCTTAGTCATCAGAATCTGATTTGGGTTCAAGCTTAGCAGGCTAATTTTCAGCCTATGGGAATAAAGTCTTGGTAATTTTCTGATCATTTAATGGAAAAGTAACCAGCAAAGATAAAACACCACACCAAGAAGATACCAATGTCAAATATTTCCTGCATCTTTGGCCCATGAAACATCATCTGGTTAGGGTTTACTTTTAAAGGCACAATTCCCCTATCATTAGGAGTGGAAGAGTTCCCAGGGTGCATAGTTTACTGTTGGGAAAAATGTCACTGGAATAAGGCTAATTAAACCTTTGCTTTTCATCACAGTCTGGCTCTGGTTGCTATAGTTCCCTGTGATTTGAAGCAATGGTCTTGGGCTATATTTTACTTCCAAAGAAAGATAGGGTGTTTTGGAGCAAACAGTAAACAGAAAGGAATATTCTAGTGGGAATTCGATTTTTAAGGAAGTAGTAATTGGTGGCTTTCCTTCACTTTATTTCTTACTTTAAAATGGCTGTGGTTATTCCATAACCAACTTGGCTCAAACACGCATGTATTTATTAAATTCATGTATGTCTTCCAGAGGCATTTTGCCAGATACTAAACACGAAATAATGAATAGATCCTGGTCCTTGCCCTTGAGATTGCTCAGTCCACTGGGGAGACACTATGATAAGTGCTATTCAAAGAAGGTGAGTACAAGGTGCTTGGAAACCCTGTGTCTGGAGAAATTAGAGGAGCCATCCCACAGGCAGTCACCATCCATCTGAGTCTCAGAACATAAGTAGCACTTTACCAGGATGATGACCTTCCAGTCAAACCTGCAGACCATAGTTTCCTCTTGCGACTCCTCCACAGAGATTTATTTTTAAATAAACTTCTTATTTTGGAGTAATTTTGGATTTACAAAAAGTAACAAAAGAGAAGTTATAAAGATAATACAGTTTCCCCTAATGTTAACATCTTACTTGGCCATTGTACATTTATCAAAACTGAAAAATTAACATTGGTACAATACTATTAAGCAAACTATAGACTTTATTCATATTTCACTAATTTTTCCACTTTTTCTGTTCCAGAATCCAATTCAAGATATAACATTGCATTTAGTTGTCATGTCTTCTTAGCGTGCTCCCATCGGTGACAGTTCATCAGTTTTTCCTTATTTTGTATGACTCTGACAACTTTAAAGAGAATTGGTCAGGTATTTTGTAAAACATATTCCAATTTGGATTTGTTTGATGGTTTCTCATGATTAAATCGGAATTAGGTGTTTTGGGGAAAAATATCACAGAAGTAAAATGTCCTTATTGCACCAAATCAAGGGTACATGGTACCAATATGACATGGCACCATTGATGTCAACCTCCATCAGTTGGTTAAAGTGGTGTCTTCCAGGTAAAGCAAAGTTATTATTTTTCCCTTCCCTCACTCTCTTCTTTGAAAAAGAGTCCATAAGTCCAGCCTACACTCAAGGGGAGAGGAATTAAGTTCCACCTCCTGGATAGGGGAGTATCTACACATATTATTTGAATTATTTTGTAAGGAAGATTTTTCTTTTTCCCCTGTGTATTTATCTATTTAATCACTTATTTTTTCAATTTTGAGTCACGTATATTTATTGTTCACTTTGGGTTATTAGTCAACACTACATTACTTACTTTGCTGCTCAAAGTGTTCAAGCTTTGTTGTTAGAGCTCTTTCAGGTCAGCTCCTGTGTCCTTTTGACAGACCCCATTATTTGCATTATTTTGGTACCTCCTTGTTTTTGACACAAGATGCTACAGGATCATATTGTATTATCCATGAACAGCCATTTTTGAGGAACAGCCATTATCCTCGCATCAGCCATTTTTCCAGTGAGCCCTGTCTTCTTTTATTGGAGAACAGTATTTTGTCACCAAGCTATGGACACTGGGTATGGATTTTTTGCAGTGTGTTTAGAAGCCGAGATAAAAACACAAGGATGAAGAAAATAGAAGAAATGACAGCCAAAAAATAACAGAAGCTGGAAAGCAATTGGTCAACTGCAAAGTGTGTCTACAAACCAAGAAAAATAAAAGGTAAACTAGCAGTGGAGGAAATACAGAAGCAAACCAATTGGTACCACAGAACCCCAGAGAGATTTGGAGCAGAGGCACAAGCTGCATCTGAAAATGGGAGTGCAGATGGGCTAAAAAGAGAAGAATGGATAAAAGGGCACATAATAAGCAGCTGGATGCCTAGTCCCCCTCCCATACCATGTACACCCAGGCAATTATCCCTCCCCACACAAGCACAAGACTGGGGGGTTACTTTCCAGAGAAGTTCAACCAGAAGGACTCTGGACTTGGGAACAGTAGGCTCAGTTGAATGTGGGAGTGTCATACGGTAAAAAAGAGAATTAAATAACAGTTCTATATGCAATTTTGAGACCTCCTAGTCCCCTATTCTTATTTGTCTCTGACGGCACTGTCAACTAGATTAGAGAATTTCTCCCTGGATAAACTGGTCAGACCAAGAGAAAAGGCCCACAGGTAGTGACAGTTGGGGGTCCCAAAATAAGTAGTCCAGTCAGTTTGCTTTACAGTGAAGCCCAGAAGTCAACACCACCAGTGCATGCCCATAAACTTGCAGAAACCACTTTTTTCCCATTTTTTGTTGTATAAGGTATCATACATAAAGAATTATGTATAACATATACACACACATATATAAAAAATATATATGTACACACACAAATACACTGAGATTTTGGGGTTATTTGTTAGCATAGCATAATTTGGACTAAGTTGTTTTATATAGAAATTGGTACCTAGAAATGCAGTGCTACCTTAACAAAAACCTAAGCTATGTGACATTGGCTTAGGGACCAGCCAGTCGGTGGTGAGATAACTTTGTCCATGAAGTCCAGAAAGATGACAATCCATATTATGCATTGGCAAAACATTTGGTAAACTGTTGCTTGTAATAACTTGGAAGAGAGCTAATGTATTATTGAGTGAGCTTTGAATTTAGGCACAGAGGTTGGTAAACAAAGTTTGTCGCATACTTTACTTCCTATATATTACAAGACAGAGATGAATTTGTTGAAAAAAAAAGTCAATTTGCAATCAGAGATGAAAGGAATATTTTGAAAGATGCATTAGTTTCTCTTCCCCAAACATAAAAGGCAAAACTGAGAGGGCATTTGAGCTACAAAAGGGCAAATAAAATTCACCTCATTCTAAGGACCAAATCAAACATATGACCATAATATCTTTCATTAAACCTTTTGAATTAATTAAGATGGAGCCATGAAATCCTTAAGGTTGGATGAAATAGCTCATGGATAAGGGACTAAGGGCATTAATCTACCCCCACCTCCAGGAAACCTAATTAGCTCACTCACCTGTAATTAAGTTTGCAGAAAGAGGCGTGTCTTGAAAAGAATTTCGGATGAGGCTATAGGCACACAAAGCTGGCTGGAATCAAATAAATTAAAAAAGCCTAATTTTGAGAATAATGTACTAGTTAGGACTAAATATGATTATGACTGTTCTTGACTAAAAATGACCCTTAGATCCCCCAATAGTCCATGCAGAGGAAGTAAGCTGAGGAAGCTGCTTAGCCCCCGGAAGGACATAGTCCCTGACGTCCTCTTCAATTGTGGCCAAGAAGCATATTGGAGAAAGAAAAATTTTCCAGAGGGTAGAGTCAAGAGCCACAGAGGATAACAGACTGGGAACTTATTCCCCGGGAACAGAAGAGGGGTCTAATCAAGGAGTATATTTCATCTTCAGATTGGGGGGTTCTTGAAACATGTACCCAATGTGATTTCAGAATTGCTTTGTGCATCTCATTATTTCCCTTTCTGAGAGAGAATATTTGCTGCAATTATCCCCTCTTTCTTCTATTATTGAATTTTGCCCACGTGGGGTCTCTTGATGAAGAGAAAACACACTCAGACCTGATATAGTAAAGACAATCACAAAATTGTTTACTTTCATCTTGATGCTATTCCTGGGCTTTTGGATTTTTCTCCTCTAGGTGGGAAATGAGTATATTTTGTGTGCAAAAGGGAAGGAAGCGAATATTTGTGGATGATATTGGGGACTGTGCAAGATTGTATTTGGCACTATTCTTCATTTGCTATCATGCCTGAGGGAGGCTTACGCATCCCTTCCTGTTGACCTAGGCTTGGTCATGTGACTTGCTTGGGACAATGAAATATGAGCAGAGCTTTACTAGCCATCAATGGTTCTCTTGTGCTCTATTTTTTCTGTGCTGTGAATTCAGCTATATCCAGATGGGAGTACTCCACTAACCTGAATCTTGGAGCAAAGATGACATGGAGAAGAGCTTCTTGTTGCAGAAGTCAGAAATAAGCCTTTGGTGTTATGAGCCTATGAGGTTCTGGAGTCTTTGTTGCCTCAACATATTTTTGCCCGAGCCAACCAATATGGCTTTTCTTCCTCTTTTGCAGATTTGCTGAACATACTGACCTTTTTAAAGAAGCCCTTGAGCCCTGCAGCACTTATATGAGGTGTGAGTTTCTAATATATTCTCACCTCCCCCAAACAGATGCTTCAGTTGGTTGGGACCACGAGTCGCTCTATTGTGCTACAAGAATAAGTGCTAAAATGTAGTGTTGAGGGAGTAAGGCTTGCTTTCTCGTGTTCTCATGTCATCACCTAGGTTGGCAGGAGACCTGTGGAGGCTTAGCTCAGCAGGTTTCCACTTTGGCATGGGATCAGGATATATTCCTAGGGAACTACACAAGATGATAAACCTACTTTAAGAGATTAGCAGAACCATCACCATAATGCCTGTGCTTGTTCTGAACTAGAAAACTGAAGTTACTCTGATGGGGGTCACAGAAACTCAAAAGGCTTGAGTGCCTAAGTGGATTTGAGGGAGCCTCTACTGTAGAGCTAGTTCCTCATTTATTGGCTTCTAAACTACCACAAAAGGTATATATTTTTCATCTCAGTGAGATGGCCACCTGTTGAGTTCATTGGCTTGTCATTGTAGTAGGACCTAGGTATACTAGGATCTCAGAACGTTTATCCAGAAAAGAAACAACCACCACCTTGCCTGTCTGGGCAAATGGAGAGGAGGGCTGGATTACCGAAAATTTTGTTTTATAAAATATTCTTTAAGTGAAAACTTTCTTCACAAAGCATATTATTAAAGTAAATTGTTGTAATGTTAGTGTTATAATATATAGCATAGCTCAGGGGTTAAAGGGAGAGATCCTGGAGCCGAACTGCTCCAATCAGCTCTACCACTTATTAGCTGTGTGGTTTTCTGAGGTTGGGCTCCTGGGAAACGGGCTCTGGGGCAGAGATTTCCATGCAGGAGGCTTATTGGAGGGTACTCTAGGGATTGGCACTTGTGAGGGAGTGAGGGGAACAGGGTTGGGCGGAAGGAAAAGTTAGACTGTGACGTAGCTGCACCGGAGGTCTCAGCTTGTCCCCATGGGGAGCTCTGGAGTTGGAATGGCCTTTCAGAGATGTTCTGAATTGAGGTAAGGGGTACTGGATGTGGGTTGCCCCTGAGGGGCAGGAATAACCTTGGGTAAAGCAGCTCCCTGTGGCCAAAGGAAATTTCTAGGGAGGGACTCGCCTGTGACTGTCAGCAGCCAACACACCTAGAATGAGAGCCTGGGTCCTGAAGGAGCCCTGGGAAGCGCACCACAGCACTACAGTTACCGTGGGAAAGTTACTTAACCTCTCTATAAAATGAGAGAAATAATAAGGCTTGAGAATCTCTCTCATTGGGTTGCTATGAGGATAAATTAATATTTGTAAAACACCTGGAACATTTCCTACCACATAGTGAGACTATATAAGTGACGGTTAAATAAATACTTTTCCAGTAGAGGTTTTCAGGTAATACACTTTAACAAATAGATAGGGGAGTTTTATTTAGTCTGTTAATTGTTTCAATGGGGATAGTAACTCTGAAAATGCTTTTAAATGTTTGGAAGCAGTTAATTCTCAAGTGGTTTAGAAGTTCTCCATGAAAATCTTAAGAAAGGTATGAATTTGCTTGGAAGCCGCTTTTTAGCAATCAGGCAAATATAAAACTTATGTCAGGCTTTGGTCAATTTATTACATATCTTAAATTGCTGAAATATGAATTAAGGGGGTATGATTTTTGACAGGTGCTGTACTAGATATCTTATATGCATTTTCTCATTCCTCATTACAACCACCTTGAGAGATAGACACTATGCTGTTATTACCTCTATGTACAGATGGAAAACTGAGACTCAGAAGGTTTTGCAAGGCTGGGATTCAAAGCTGACTCCAAAGCCGGATGCTTAACCACTGCACTCTACTTCTTCCCCAGAAGTCACCCACACGTTCAGCTGTTCCGAGTGTTTGAAATATTTGATTTCTTAAGCATTGTACTCAAAGAAAATGTAGCCTAACAGTTATCCTTCACAAAGATTCATAAATAATCCACCAGCATCATTTTACTGCTTCTTAGTGGAAGACTCAATTCTCCCTTCTTAGATAATAAATAATTAAGATATTTAAATTTTAAATCTAACTTGTATTCATATTGAAGATGTCAGTTTGCATGGTATTCTGGAAGCATAATATAAAAAGATACATTTTTGTATTAAATTACATATTTAGTATGAGGCTATGTATCTTGGCATCAAAAATACACTCAGCACTTTTCTAATTATAGCATCTAATCACGGTCTCACCCTTCAAAAAGCTGATCCTTTAAAAACAGATTATATATAGTCACTAATCCACTAATTCATAGTTACTTGTAGTTCTGCCCAGAGTCAGCAATTGTGTCTGCCAGTTCGGAAACCTAATCAATAATTGAAGCTCCACGACTGCTAATGTTCAACTGATGCTCCCCCTTGACAATTCTATCACTGAATCTCAATGTTTGAAATATCCTGACGGAGCTAAATTTTAACCAGGTCAGCATGACATACAAGGTCAAATTAAATAAGATAAAAGAAGACAACAGTATTCCAGATACTTGAGAATGCTTGTTTTCAAAACAGAACATGTAACTGTGCTATTTCACCTTTCAACATCCATTCTTCCCACCCCACCACACCACCTCGAATTTGTTCGGGTAGTAGACTGAGATACCTTGAGCTCAGGAAGGATAGACCCCAACTCCAGCCTAACCCCAGAAGACGCTAATCAAATTCTCTTTAGACAGCGATGGACCTAAATGTGGGTGAGTAATTCAGATCTACCCAACGAGACATAACGGGGAGTCTGCCAGGCAGAGCTTCCTTTCCCAAACACAAGGCAAAGCCTGGCTAAGAGAAAGCCCTTTGCCTGTCTACCTGCTTCTTCTTGTTTTGATATGATGATTGAGAGTATAACAGCTATCAGGCGAACATGAATGAAACAACCAAAAGAATCAGAGATGCCAGCCCTGACAGCATCTATACACTGTGCAAAAGCTAGAAGCTGCCTAAACCAGGCTATTTAAGCCAAAATTAAAAATTACCAGTTCTTCCAAACACATCATTGACTGATACAGTGTCCCCACACTTCTATCTTTTCTCTCACTTCTACTTCCCAACATTCTGTTAGCTGCCTCTTACATTGTCAAAAGTAATCTCATTTGCATTTGGTTCTGTAATAGTTTTTAATGTTCTGTGCTATCTCTATGGGTTGGTTCTAAATGTTGAAACCAATAAATAATGTTTCCATTATTCTGGCTATGGTAATATTCTAGTAGAACCAAGTAGAAGACTGTAACTACAAATCCATTATAAGTACACCTGAGCTACTCAAGAGACACTATCAAGTTCAAGTAAATTCTCTTTCCTTACACTCTATCAATAGCTCAAAATGTAAGTCTACTATATATTTAGAGTATTTACTGCTTACAGAGTATTTATTCTTATTTTTCCTAGAATTCTGATTGCATTTGTCTTCTCTTTGGGAACATAAACATATACCTTCTTTACCATATCCCCAATATCTTCCAGATTCTTACTTCTTAGAATCTAGTGCTTTCTTTTCCTTGAAGTTAGCTAACTTCTATTCCAATTTGGACAGTTTTCTTAATATTTGGACTACGATTTTCCTGTGCAACTTTTGTTTTTCAAGAATTTCCTAATTTCCTTTTTTTCAATGCCTTTATCTTGGAAAAATCAAGTTTTCCAAGTTTTCGGTCATTTAATCCATTCCATGGAGTACTTTTTCCATGCACTTTCCCAAAGCCCTCCGTCTTCCTACTTTAGTTTTGATTGGTTGCTCTCTAGGCCTGATGCACACCTATTATTCTGAGAGTTACCTTCAACAAAGTTGAATCAATTGTTTTTTGTGAGTCTCAGTTAAATCCCTCATAGTGAGGTATATTCTTGAGTAATTTCCTAAAAACAGGTGAGTAGAAGATAAGCTGTTTGGAACTTGATGATTTCTAAATATTTTATTCTGCCTCACACTTGATTGATAATTTAGTTGGATCTAGAATTTTAGGTTTAAAATAACTTTTCTCCAGAATTTTTAACGCATTGCACTATCTTCTAGCATCCAATTTTGCTGTTGAACAGACTACTGTCATCTTAGTTTTGATTTCTCTATCTGTGGCCTCTTTTCTGAACACTTTTAAGATATTCTTGTGTTCAGAAATATTTATTCTTGGTAATCTGAAATTCCACAATGCTATTCCTATATTTATTTTTTAAATTATTTGTTGTTCTGGGCATTCAGATTTGTATATGAAGATGTGTATCTACCTTGATTTCTGAGAAAATTTATTTATTATTTTATAAATTGATACCCTCTGCTTTCTCTTATAAATTTTTCCTTTTTTTCCCTATATTTTTGGATATTTCATAAAAGTTATCTTCCAATTATTCTTTAATATTTAAAAATTTTGGAATGGTATTTTTAATTTCCAAGTCTTCTCTTTCATTCTTTGATTGTTCTTTTTTAAATGATCCTGTTCAAATTTTGTTCAGGTAGTGTTTTTTCTAGTATAAAGCAAATTAGACTGATTTCTTTACAGTTATCTTCTAGTCTTTGAAATACTCATTTTCATAGGGTTGATCTTTTCTATTAATCTCAGTCTTTCTCAGTAGTGCTTAAAGGATTTCTTCAAATGTTTTGTGATTCTTGTTGTCTGTACATAACTTCACATTTTAGAACAAGAGAAAAATATTTGACAACGAGTTTTATGTCTTGGGCAAGTGTTATTGACTCTCAGGCCTTGCCTGAGTGTATATAAAGATAATTATTCATTAATGTCAGATGAGGAAAGGTTTTTTTTTTTTTTTTTTAACAGAGGTTCTCAATTTTTCCCAAGGCAATTTGTTCAATTATCTTAGAGAAGAACTCTCTGATTTTTTAACCTAAGTATAAGAGCTTGGCATTAGACTGACTGACAAGCAGAGGTGGGAGAAGGGGTTCCATATATATACACACATCCTGTTATTGTTCATTCTCAGCCAGCCCCACTTCTCATTCCCACCTTTGGTCCTACCTGCAATGCCTGACTCTGAGCCTTACTAAGATTCTCCTGGCCATTCACCTATGGCCTTCGTTGCATCCTCTTTCTCATGTGTTCTAGGATGCAGCTTCCTACAGTTTGCTTTATCCTTCAAACTTGCATTTACCTTCCATCATTAGAATTTTGTGAGACTCTCTGGTCCACCTGAGCCATCTTCTATATTTTTTTTTATTCCTTTATAATCCTTTTAATGGAGTCTTGAAAAGGAGAAGTCTTGGTTCACCAATTTGCACAGAAGCCAGTTTCACATTTTTAAAAAAATGACCCTGAAGGCAAGATAGGGAGACTATATTTTCAAAAAGCAAACCTAGGAGCATAGGCACCAGTGGGAGGCTAGTTCAGTAATTCAGGTAATAGGTGGAGGACATCTAGACTAATGTAGCGGCCATGAAGATATTTATAAAAAGTTAATTATTTAGATCTACTAAGAAGGTAGAATAAAACAGAACCAGTGCTTCATTAAATGAGTGAAATGAGGAAAAGGTAGGAATTAAGGATGACATTCAGGCCTCTAGCTTGAGCAACTATGTGGCTGATGGTATCATTTGTTGACTAGGGAACATGAGAGAGCGTTTGGTGGGATAGATGGATGAATTCAATTTTGATATAACATGTTATTTAAGGCCAAATGTTCTGAAATCAGTTGCATATATAAGTCAGAAGTTCAGGAGAGAGATCTGGGCTGAAAATGCCAATTTGATAGTTATTAGCATTTGGGCACTATTTGAAGCCAGGGGAATGGCTGTGATCACTGTGACAGAACATGAAGAGTAGAATCAGGACTCAGGCAGAATCCTGAAGAATACTAATACTGAAAAGATAAGAAAAGGAAGAGGCACTCACAAAGGCACCTGAGAAGGAACACAAAGAGAGGAAGAACTTACACATTAACACCTAATCGTTCAAGGAAGGGAAAAAAAAAAGCATGAAAAATTCTAAGAAGATTCACGCAGAAATATATAAGAAAATCCAGGAGACTCAGGTGCCCAGAAGCTCTATTATCCCAATGCACCCATTCTGGACCAGTCCAACTGTCGTCCCTAGTTTGGATTATTGCAATGGTTTCCACTGGTCGCTCTGTCTCTAGTTCAACAACTTCAATCTTTTCCTCATTCTGGGCAAATACGATGAATTGCTTCCCTTCTCAAAACCCTTAACAAAGTGCTGCTACCCTTTAACATAAGCCCAAGCTCTTTGAGCTGATGAAAGGGTCCCATAATGTTGAACACTGCTGAGAGGTCCATTGTCTTCTAAAGACACAACCTGAACCTTGTTTTCTCAGAAACTGTTCATCTCTGAAAAGCCTCTTTCAGGCCTTCTCCTCTCAGACCACAAGTTCCTACTAGCCAGCCTGTTCAGTCCATTATTCCTAGTACATTGGCACTGTATCTGCACAGAGATGCCCTGCCCCATGAACCTTCAACATTCTCCCTATCCTTCAGCCCTTTCTGCCTTCACTGTAATTTTGTTTCCTCTGCCTGAGCCAATCTTCCCCTCACTGTCCACCCAGCTTCCTCCACACATGCTTCAGGTCTCCACTCAACTATCACTCCCCAGGGAGGCCTTCCCTGTCTACCCAATCTCCATTAGATCCATTTTATTCTCACATTACCTCATCCTCTTCCTTCATAGCACTAATAATAACTCATAATTCTATTGTTATTGTTGGTATTTATTTGTTGGATTTATTCATTGTATACCTCTTCTAGACCACACACTTCATTAGGGCAGGAACTTTGTCTATTTTGTTCACTGCTTCAACCAAGAAAAGAATCTGGTACATACTATGTGTTCAATAATTATTGAAGGAATGAACAAACGCATGGCAATTCTCTGCTCTGCACCTTTCTGTTTTACACCTTCCAGATTTGGAATGTCTTTATTCATTTTCTTAATTCCACTTCAGACACCATTTGTGCAGTAAACACTTTTTCACCCAAACTGAAAGATTGCCTTAGAAACTGTTCCTGATCTTTTGGCCTCTTATACTCAAAAAGAATTGATAACTTCGTCATGTGGGCCTCCACTGTCCCTGACACACACTTCTATCCTAGCACTTACAAATTTTTATATCACTACTTTCTCTATATCTCTTTCTTTCCCACTTGATTTTAAGTTACTTCAAGTTAGGAATCATATCTTATTTTTGGTTCTCTAGCAACCAGCCCATTCAACACTTATAAATTAATGAATGAACAAAAATAGAACATAGTTTAGTATTTTCTGGTGGCCCCATATTATCATTTTGAGCATTAAATGCAATACATTCTTACCTTTAAGACATTTAATCATTTAATCAATAGATTTCAATCAATATAACATCAATACATTTTACCTTTAAGACCTGTTGTGGTGTCCTTGCCTCTGTACTAAATAGCCTGATTCTTAACTTCTTGAGTGTGTTTTATACAGTTTTTTATATCTTCTCTCTTCCTACCAGGACTAAGCTATTAATTCTTGCTAATTCAGTTTTTCTATCAGTAATTTTCTGTTGTTTCTATGGAAATTAATAAAAGAAACCTTAACTAAATTGGAGACGGGAAGAACTGTAGGGGCATCTCCCACACCCTATCACACATCATCAATTACACCAAACAGGAAGAGACAGAGGCTTGCATCTTCCACAAGAAGTAAAACTACTTTACTACTGAAGGAAGATTTCTCTCCCCACCCAGCAACAGCCCAGCCAATGAGAAACACCACAGCTCAGCCAATGAGAAGCTGTTGCCACCTTGAACTGCTATTTTCCCCCAGTGGACTTTCATTTAGTACAGCCCCTCCCTACTCCCCCTTTTTCTCTATAAGGGCAGCTCCCCTCATTTCTTTTCTGGATTTGCCTATGGTTTGCCATAGCGTGCACATCCTGAATTGCAATTCTTTGAGCTATTTCCAAATAAACTCATTTTGAGATAAAATAATAGGCAAATTTGCTTTTTAAATTGATATTTCTCATCTCCTATGTTCTGAGAAATACATAGATGACCAAGTCTAACAAATTCAAGTATTTTGAATAAAATAAATGTAAATAGATTCTGAGTGAGGATTTGAGCTCTTCTCCCAGAACTCTGGTGCTCTCACTAGAACTGTGGTGCCTAGACCTTGAGACAGATGATCTGGTAGTTCAGACTCTTCTGTGTTTACTTCCTTGTTCTCAGGTAGGTCAGGCAGCATAACGAAGAGTTGCTGAAGTGCACATTTCCTTTTCATAATATGCTAAATAGAATTTGATCCTAATTTCTTGACTCAGTTATTGTTATGCATGACAATATTTAATGAATTCTCTGTGGGTATGTTGAAAAATTAATTAAATTCTCCCATATTATGATCTATTCTAAGTATGGCTTCTGCTCCTTCTTCTAGCTCAGTGATACAATCCAAACCCCATCCCCTAACCCCCATTATCACCACCACCACCACTATCAAGATGCTCAGAGTTATTGCCTCTATATTGTTTCCAAATTGAAAGACTGTTGTAGCCAATGTTCCTGCCTTATCTTTTTTTCCCAGGGTAACCTTTTACTGCTACCCATGGTTCTTTCTCATCTCCTCTTTTTGCTCCCCTCTACCCCCCACTCACCACCACCACCACTCTCTGATTGTAATTTAGGGCTGAACTGAAGTTTCTTAGAGAGTTGTAAATATTACACGGAAGACTGGATAGGCCCAGCAGGAAGTGTGTGTCATGTATCTCTTGTGGAGTACCATTCCAGGATTTTGTTCATTTGAATAATTATTTTTAAATAAGTGCTTACGCTTAGCAGTTTTTTTGCTTTGAGAATTAATTGACTATATACATCACTATATATATGTATTGAGTATACACATCAACATGTATCATACATGGATTCAAAAGAATGGCATTTTATATTTCATTAACTTTATAGAAGAAGAATAACAATACTACCTTCTCAATAAAACCATTCCATTGCTCTTAGTTGGACATAATTTTTCTTGCTTTGAATCCTTGCATGATAGCACTTCATTAATACTTAGTGGACAATTCTTCCAATCTCCTATTTTATATAATTTGGACATTTATTTTATCCTCCTCCCTGGAGTGATTCAAAGCAATTTGAGGTCAGGGACTCTGACTCACTCATCTTTGATTCCCCGCAGCACCAAAAGAAGTGAAATAATAGGCACTTAATAATTATTTGAAGAGTTGAAAAGAAGCACTTCACACTCATAAATGCATAAAGTTACTTTATTTTAAGTATACATTTAATTTTGAAAAATATAAATGCTAAAATATCTCATCTTCTTCATCTCTTAATTCCATAAAAGTCACAATAGAAAGCTTCATAAAACTGTAAAATACTATACTGTTATAGGAATTTTAGGTTTTATATTGGAAAAAATTTATCAGTAATATATTGAAATGTTTTCTGTTCTTTATCATTTTGTTCCACCATGTTGATCTACTTCATTTAAAATAAAAAGATGCATCATTTCTCCAAAGTTAACAAAGACTTAAGAGAATAAAAATAAGATCATCCGAAAGTGCGTATTGATTCTGAAAAGTAATATGTACGGATATGTACCAGCCATGAAAATGGCTAAAAAGAGGCAACTATTCACTCTTTTCACATTGTAGGACTGGGACAAAGTTACTTCTGGCTCTAAAAGTTTCACTGGATGACTTTAGCCCTGAGTTGCAATATTTGCCTAGAAAATAAGAATTCAGGATTTTTGTATGTACCCATAGAGCACAAAGAAATGAGTCAAGAAATAGGACATATCCAAATTTCTGGTCAAAACACAACTTGACTGGTTAGCATATATCACAAAACTTTTTTATTTCAGGCTGCAATAAAACTCAATGAAATCATCATCTGAAAACTCCCAAGGCCCTTCAGATAGTCAAGTGCTAACATCATTTGATTATATTCAGCCACTGGGTGCCACTGGGCTTCATGCTCATGCTGTGAAGAGCGGATGTGAAATATCATGGAATAAATAAGAAAATCTCAAGTTCCTGCACCAAAATCATTAAGTGGTATGAAAAGGATTGAAGAAAGCTTTGTCCCATCCCTGAACAATGTCAACCTCAGTAATACAACTCAAATGTTTTGTTTTTTAAAGATAGTCAGCAGTCAATACATTTCAAGTACTTTAACACAGTTTAAAAAAGGAAAAAGAACCAAAAACTTGGAAGACAATCGTTCTCTGTATTAAACACCAATATAGCTGATAAAAGATTTACTCTGTGTGTGTTGGTGCATGTGCATAAAATATACACAAACTGAATTTTGATGGCAGACAATTACCCCTCCCCCCATTCTTTGAGGTGGGGGGCTGATTAGAGAGGGTTTTGTTTTCTTCTTTAAGCCTCCATTTCCCCACCCCCAGTCCACTGCTTGACTGGAAGAAGAAGCAGGAATACTGCTGCCTACAGCACACAAAATAAAGAGGATTCCAAGTCATTGTTTTACGTAGTAGAGAAGAGTGACTTTTATCAAGGAAAACAGTGTCTCCAAGAGATTTTCTTACAAATGCAAAACCAGAGGCCCTTATGCTCCGTTGATAAAGCAGACTCTTGGCCTAGTGATCTCTTCCAATAGTAAGTCTATACAACCACTGAACTTCTGGGTAACATCTCTGAGTGGACACTTAGTTCTGTACTTCCAACAACTTGAATCTTTTAATTCCGTATTCACATCACGGAGCAACACTTTGTGAAAAATTTACCATTGTATTCTGTGTGTCCAGTTTACATAGAAACAAAACCACCCAAAAATCAGGTTAGTTCTTAAACAATGGGTAAACTCAGTTAAAATACAGATAATTTGGTGCCTCTGTATGGACCTCACATTCTGTTAGTTTGTTTGGTAACTACTTCTGTCCCTCTGAAAGTAATTATTTTTTTGAAACTTTCCCTGAGTTCCAAAATATTGAAAGTGTTTGATATTAACTGTTCCTTTTAGTAAGGTATTATCTGCATTCATATCATGGATTTCAACCTTCTGTCACAGAACAGGGATCATCAATGGAAGTGCAGATAGCTTTCAGATCTGCTCAAAGGCTGAAATACTGAGTTAAGTTGCTTCAGTTCTTTGAAAGGGATGGAGAGGGACATGAATCCTCAAATACTTGATTCATGATCAGAAAAATAAATTATTATATCTAGAGTTTTTATAAAAGCGAACAAAAGTGTCTTTAATTTAACAAGATCATAAGTTAAGCTGAACATATTATGCATGACTTTTAAACATTTTATTGATGCTTCCATCAGTAAAGAAAAAGGGAAAGCTTCTTATATAAATCTATGTTAGGGTAATGAAAAGCTAGATAATACAGAATAATCATTTTAAGGATAGCTCTAAATACCAACGTGACACCAAAATTTGGCACGTGAGGTTTTAACAAATAACATGTAATTTGCCACTTTCATTTTAACGATCATTTTGCAGATCATTTATGTCTAATTTGTATAAAGTTAAAAGTTTTAAGATTATCAGATACTATAAAAGTAACAGCTAATTCAGGATAATAAAATTTTTATAATTAAAATTTCAAGAGAACAGAATTATAATTTAATTAATATAGGAAAGAGTGAAAGTGAATATGTGCATATTAGGAAACCAAAATAAGTGGTTTCATTCTGCTTCTAGTACTCCTCCAACAACCTGTTTTAGCTAGGATTTATTACAAATATGGTTATATGAATCCAAAATGATGGATTCAACATTTTTAAATGTTGTTTTTAAGGCAGATTCACAATACATAATGCAATCTATTAAAAACATTAAATTTAAATAACATGCTAAATTTGGTTAATAAAGATCTAATTTTCTTTTTTCTAATTTTCAATGTGGTACTTTGAAATACACACACATGGATATATACACATATATATTCTAAATGCCCCAATCACAAGGAATAATTGCCTTTCCACTCTAAAAAAATGTGTGCGTATTGTTAAAATGTATTGTAAAACATATAGCTCTGCAGATTTATCTGCATTCCCATAAACGCTTTATAGATGTGCTAGTGGTCTATTAATATTCCTATGGATTTTGTATTGTAAATATGGGCTATTGCATCAATGATGGTGACTGATATCTGGGTAATAAAATATATTTACCCTCATTATGGTAAGTCTCTTGGACCTTGATGGATTTTTCATATGTGGTTTAGGTTTTATGAAAACTGACACAAGAGGCTGGATATCTTTGCCCTTTGCCTACTGTCACTCGGTTCTTTTTCTAACTTTGCACATATGTGCACCAGCCACACACAGAGTACATAAACAAACACACAAATATTTCAAAATGAAAAAAATGTCTAACAATACTGCATAGGACATTGACATGGTAATACAATCAGCATCTGTGCCTTGATACTACTATTACCAAAACATCAGTTAATCCCATTACATAGGACCTTCTTCCTTCTCCCCGAATCTCTTTCATAGAACAGTTAAATTTCTTTTAAAGAAAGGAAAAAATGGATGCTTAGAAACATGGTGTTTTTAATCTGATCTAGCCCTCTGGCTTACCCTAGAGATTGTGAATTTGTGTGTGTGTATGTGTGTGTGTGTATATATGTGTGTGTAAAAATCACATTATATACAATATAATTTTTACAGAAAGCCTGGCAGCTACAAATAAGAGGTAGAACTACTCAAAACTATGTTTCCTGCTGCAGGAAAAAATTCATTTTCTTTACAGTAATTAAAAAAAAGTTTAAAAAATTGACAAAAAATAAGTCGCAAGTTAGGCCCCATAATTTAAACAACAAAATCTAGGAAGAAAAATATTCTTCAATGTACTCAACAGATAAGTTCATTAAAGGGTTAAAAAAAGTTGCATAGGAAAAAGGGACATTCCAGCACTTGCTACAATGATGGCAATAGTTTACTACAGGGAGTAAAGTACCTTTAGTTTTTCTTCTTTTGATAACTCTAAGATTAGGGTTTACAAGCAAGAGCAAATTAGAATAGCAGCACTTTTTCCAGTCCTGGAGAGCTCTATAAGCGAGAAGGGACTCTGTCTGGAGGTCAAGGTTTGTTCTACCAGACAGAAAGACAAGCCAGTAAGCACAGCTCCAAAACTAAAAGTTTTAAGTTCCTTCAATATTTTAATAAAAGATGTTATAAAATCCTTAATACTTTTGCCCTCTGCTTAATAAAGGAAAAGGACAGGGTCTGTGCGTGTCTTGAGTGACAGAGGAATTTGGTTATCAGAGGACATATTTGAAAGTATAAGAACACAAAGGGGATTCTTCAGATGTTTTTAAGGAACGGTGCACTATTGTCTTGATTTTACCTATGCAAGAGAGAAGCAGAGAGAGCGCTGTATTATTTGGCCAGTGACCAAAAACTAAAACAAAACAAAAATTAAAAAATAAACAACCAGACAAAAAACAACAACATTAACAACAAAAATTGTCAGTCTGAAGAAAGACAAACAGGTTACAATGTAGTTTCTGTTCCCTTGCTCCTCCAGAAATAATCATTGTCTTCAGGCTCAGGTTCTGTTCTAATTTGAGGCACAACTTTTACTGGAGTTCTAGGAGGACTAGAGAAAAAGAAAAGAAAGAAAACAGTAAGTACATCAGATTTCCTTTATCATCTGTCAAATGTTTATGCATTGAACAGAGGCCAAATGCGTCCTTCTTTGTTCTCTTTAAATACTTATCTCCTCCTTCTGTATTAAAAACATGTTTTTAAATGGGATGAAGGTACCAATAAAGTCAAGAAATTCAAGTAAAAATTTCATAAGCTCTCATACCTATATTTAAAAAAAAAAAAAAAAAACCCAAAACAAGGAGTAGGACTGCCAGGTGAGTGATACTGTCAGATATTAAAGGACAAAAAGACTTACATGAAAATAGTCAGAGATTTCACTTTTTTGAAAATCAAGTAGGATCTGAAATCTCTAGGTTTATGTTAAGAGGGAAGGAAACTACCGGAGGAAAGCTGACAGGAAATGCAGTTATCCCTTAAATCAGAGACAATACTGAAATGATAAGAGCTAGCACTGATCCTGGGCTTTACCTTAATGACACTAAAAGATTCCAGTACAGTCATGCTCTACATACCGACGTTTCAGTCAATGACGGACCGCATATAGGACAATGGTCACATAAGATTAGTACCATACAGCCTAGGTTTGTAGTAGGCTGTCCCATGTAGGTTTGTGTAGGTACACTCTATGATGTGGGCACAATGATGAAATTGCCTAGCAATGCATTTCTCAGAACATATCCCCGTCGTTAAGCAACATATGACTGCATTTCTAAGAGTAAGTGGAATAGCTCTTAGAATGCTTTCTACCAGAAAAGCTAGGGCGAGGTTTGGTGACTGGGTAATTTATTTAAGATAAGTTGTAGAGAGAAAGGAGCACAACGTGTTTTGTCAATAACCTGCCATTGACTACATTTCTGTGGGGCAATTGTCCCACAGAACAACGTAAAATACTAGGCTGTCCTTTACCTTGGCATACCGAGTGACTGAAGGAAAGGAATTTTATCAGCATGATGTGTGGCGTTCAAGGAATGTTGGTGATCTTTCTCCTGGGGAAAAAAAAATGTTTTAAAATTATAAATAGTGGCCTTTGGTAAAGTATAAAATTAGAGTGAAAATAAAAATCTTCACAAAAACGGATGCATCTTTCACAATTGGAAGGAGGAAGAAAGGCAAGGTTAGACATAAATTTCAATCAACATTGTATCAAGCTAAGAATCTAAGTAGTGGGATGAAACCAAAATCACTTAGTTTCCTTTAGTGTAGCCTTCTGGGATGGACAACTGTTGTTTTCAGTGAGAGGGAAAGAGGTGAATCATTTGTAGAAGGTGATAGCATTGACTTAAGTGGCTAAGGCTTCCCCTTGGATTTCCTTCCATCTTCAGCATCCACAATTTTGTCCTCTGTTATTCATGGGGTAAAAAAGATTTTGAGGAGCTTACTTATACCGCAACTCTACTATCAATTTTGTTCTTTCATGGATTATGAAGGATTAATATGACATTGGAAAAGATTTCAGTTACAATGATCATGGGTATTTTGCTTAAGTAAATTTCTAATATTACATCAACTTGCAATGTATCTTTTTAAAGGGGTTTTGAGAGAATGAAGAACTAGTACTAAATAATCAATTTGCCATAAACTTTTTCCAGGGGCCTCAAATTCTAGCTGTGACTTTATTTTTTTCTTTTTTTTTCTTAAGCAGCCTTTAAACTGTACTTAGAAGGGCTGTAGCAGGTTATGATGCCAATGGATGACATATGTGCTGTGTTCCTTTCACAGTCTCCTTTTGCTATTAATGCTCTTAAGATGAAAAATGAAGCCAGAACATTGTCTGGGAAGTTTGAATTCAAAACAGAAATATTAACTAAATCCCACTGATAGGATTGAGAAGAAATTAGCCTCAGTTATAAGTTATAGGTTACAGATTGGACACTAAAGGTGAGACCACTTTAATTCTTTGTTCTTAAACCCAGTGTGGTAGACAGCCTCCAAGATGGCCCCCAATGCTCCCTGCCTTCTGGTATTCCTATCCTTGTATAATTCCTTCCCACCTTGTACCAGGGTTGGTTTGTATGATCAATAAAATATGACAGAAATGATGGTATGTCACTTCTGAGATTCAGTTATAAAAGACTGCAGCTTCAGTCTTGATTTCTCTCTCTGTCATCACTGGCTCTGGAGGAAACCATATCATGGGCAGCTGTATGGAGATGTCCATGGGCCAAGGAATGGAAACTTCCTGCTAACTGTCTTGTGCATGAGCTTGGAAGCAGATCCCCAGTTCCAGTCAAGTCTTCAGACTTGACCTTAGCCAAGAGCTTGACTGCAGTCTCATGAGAGATGCTGAGCTAGCTAGACCCTAACCCAAAATCATTTCCTCCTAAATTCCTGAACGTCAGGAACTGTATGAGGAAATACATGTTTGTTGTTTTAAGCTGCTAAATTTCGTGGTAATTTGTTATGCAACAATAAGTAACTAATATCCTCATTTTTCATAAAGAGTCATTCATTTCAAACCCTTCTAGGTAACCCCTTACTAAAGCTGAAATGGCATTGTCAAAGAGAAATAAATGTCTGAACTGTCTTTTTTCCAATAACAGACCGGTATACTTTGAAGTGCATATGGATCTAAAAGAATACATTGTCTTCAAAGGAGAACTCAAAGTGAAAGTAGTTTGGAGACAGTCGCTACTTGCTATTGGGAAAGCTTGAGATATTCACTGATGTTACTACAGAGGTGTTCTCCCTTTTCAAGTGGCCTGTTAACTCAATTACAAAAGAAAAGATGACATGTCAGAAACCATTACACCTTAGCCATCAGGCTATTACGCCAGAAAGACCAGTGCAGTTACAAAGGTGATTTTGAAATAGCAGAAAAGGAATGAAGAAATTAGGAAGAAAATGCACCTTACAAATTATACCTAAAAAGTTGTATTAATATTTTGTGATTGCCAATTTTATTGAAAATAACAGTTATTCCAAATTCTCAATATTAACAATTGATTCATCGATCATTGAAAGACCCATGACGCAATTTCTCTTTTGAGCTGATCTGGTCATTGCCTGAAGCCCGAGGAAGACAAACAGTAACAGACAGTGATGTAGTACTATAAGCTGCAATTCTAAATACCAGTGGAAAAAAGAAAAATCAATTAAAAACATGGGTACGAGTTTAGCAATGGAAAGAAACGTGATAACTTGGATCAGAGAAAAGACTATTAAACAAAAATATAAAAGGTTATGAATAAAAGGAAGAAGAGTGAAGCTCAGGGAATGTAAAAATGAAGTTTTATAATAATTAAGTGTAAATCTTCACATAGAAAAAAAGAAAGAAAAAGAGGGGAAGTTAACGTAGATGATACTTGTAAAGTTTTTTTCTGCAAGTGCAAATCATATTCAAGCAGGCATGCCAGAGGCTAGTTCTACTCACTGTCGGAAGGTTTGCTATCACTTAGGAAAGGTTGCTGTTCCATGATGTCCATTGGAATTTTAATACTTGGAACTTTTTCTGAGTATGGGCAGTCAGACTGTGAAAGAAATTTACAACAGTTTTTAGAAAGTTTTTACTATACAGCCCTCCCTACCTCCCAGTATTGATAAAACCAATCATATTATTATTTACAGTGTACTAAGGAGAAAAGGCACAGATACAATCATTTCCACTTTGCTAATTTTTCAAATTCTATACCATCTTTCTCCCTCACATTTGTTTTCCTCTCTTCTGAGTCAATGGGATTGAGTCAATTAACACAAGACCCACACCAAATGAAGATCACTACAAATTAAAACAATTGTAAAGCTTTCTCTAAGCCAGATTCCCAATCAGCAAATATTTATGGGTTTGTTGTATGTGAAAAGCAAATAATCTCAATGTGAAGATTAAATCTAGGAAACTTCCTAAAGTATAACATGGACTTGAAATTCTTCTTTTCTTTATGATTCTTGTTTCCAATTCCATCTCCAGAAAATGATGACTTATCTTTCCTTCCAACACAGGCAAAAGACTTTTTAACATCCACTATCAAGAAGCCTCTACATACACTTGAAAATAAACTCCCTCTCTTACTCTAATACCGTATCAAAACTATTTTATAGTTCAAGGTTCATTTTTGCTTATAGCACAAATATTTGAAAACTTAGCAAAACATGAGAAAATAAAATCAAAGGAAAATGCCCATGATGGTCAGATAAGCAGAGACGAATTATAACCAGAATAAAATGATAAAACCAGGCAGCTAATCATGGGGCTGCTTAAAGAACAGGCCACCTAAGACAAAACTGTAACAGATTTCCACAGAATTACCACTTTACTTTTTTTCAGAATTCATTATATTGAATCCAAGTCTATGTTTGGACTGAAAAGATCAAATTAATCTCTTAACTAAAAGTACCAAGGAGATAACCTTTAGTTAAAAGAAAAAAATGGGAACTAGGGGTCAAAGAAAATAAAGTAAAAATAAATCTTAACATAAAGCCTACTACACACATTGAAAATTCCTTTATGATGAATCTAAAGAGCATAAGGAGGCACAATATTCTTTTAAAGGATTAAGATATTGCACTTAAATTGACCAAAAAAAAAGTGAAGATACTATATGCACCTACTTTTATGAGAATGTCAAAAAAGACAAGACTTATTACAGTATTTCAAACATTTCCCCAAATAATAGCATTTATAGATGAACAGGTTGGCAGCCAACCTTTAATCATAGCCTACCAGGCAGGTTCAAAAATGACTGAGGGACTCAAAATGTCGGCAAGCCATAATTTTCACTACTTCTGCTCACAAATTCCTCCACACCCCAAGATTATCAAGTCAACATCAGGAGAGCCACCTTTCAAATGCAGAGCCTCCAAATAATGAGTTCAACTCAGAAAACTTATTACACAGATATACTCTAAATTGCCTGGTTGGATTCACTCTCTAGGACACATATACAAGCTTGGCTGTTTTTGTCTTCGATGCTCTAGAATTTATTTCAAATTTTGATTTCTATTCAATGTGTAAACATATCATTCTTTTTTGTGTGTGTGTGGAAGATCAGCCCTGAGCTAACATCTGATGCCAATCCTCCTCTTTTTTCTGAGGAAGACTGGCCCTGGGCTAACATCCATGCCCATCTTCCTCTACTTTACATGGGACGCCGCCACAGCATGGCTCGACAAGCAGTGTGTGGGTGCGCGCCTGGGATCCGAACCGGCGAACCCCAGGCCGCTGCAGCAGAGCGTGCGCACCCAACCGCTCTGGCCACCAGGCCGGCCCCAACATATCATTCTTTTTTAATACTGCATCTTAATCTGTGCTGCAGTTCAAACACATTCTCTCTTTTTCTTTCATCATTGGAAATAGAAAATCTATATACCTGTTCTTATTGAAGATGGATGATGACAGTCACAAAAGCTCCCTCAGACTATTTTCTCTTTAGCTAAATGTGCTTCGTATATTTAGCCTTTTCTTATTGGATCAGTTTATCTGAAATCCAATTTTGTCTGTTGCTTTCCTTCACTGCACTATTTCCAAGTTCTCCAAAAAGAATACAACCAGACAGGCTGACCAATTGGAAATAACCAGACAGGCCTGAATTGGAGTTTTGCCTTTGCCACTCATGGCTGGGTACATTTAGAAAAATGACTTAACATTTCTCAGTCTAAATTTCTTCATCTGTAAAATAGGAACAAAAATATATACTTTAAAAAGCTGTTATGGCAATAAAGGACAAGCATGCATAATCAATCAAAATGATCAAGTACAGAATAGACACAAAAAGTTAACTACATTCCCACTTCAGAATGGGATATTGGAGATTCCATTAGAATGGGGATACTGTACTGTGTAAAATCCAGAACAACTCTTCACATGGAAAATGTCATTTTGGCAGTCATTTCAAAGGGCTACTGGGGGGCCGGCCCGGTGGCACAGTGGTTAAGTGCGCATGCTCTGCTTTGGTGGCCTGGGGTTCGCAGGTTCGGATCCCAGGCGTGCACCGATGCTCTGCTTGTCAAGCCATGCTGTGGCGGTGTCCCATATAAAGTAGAGGAAGATGGGCACGGATGTTAGCCCAGGGCCCATCTGCCTCAGCAAAAAAGAGGAGGATTAGCATTGGATGTTAGCTCAGGGATAGTCTTCCTCACAAAAAAAAAAAAAAAAGGCTACTGGGACAAGCTGTGTGTGTGTGTGTGTGTGTATGTGTGTGTGTTAAAGAAAAACAAATCCTAGCTTTTCTCCTAGCACTGATTAGACTCCTATTGGAGTAACTATATTTCTGTGAAATGGTTTCCTAAAGGAAAAAATGGGAATAATTTTATTTCTCAACTTAATCACCCAATTATAGAAGAATCATCTAGACTATGACACTGACTACTACAATTATGTAAAAAGATCCCAAACTCCTATTTCATTTTTATTGAAGAGTTACAGAGAAATAATCCCAAACCATGTCAAAGTCCAGTGTAAGGATAAATACAACAGCAGAGAACTTTGGTTGAGAGCCTACTCAAATAGATACATAGATCACAGGAGGTGAAGTCACTGACATCTGTCCATAGTAAGCTTAAAATTACACAAAACTGAGTTATTATCTCAAATTTAAATCTTGGATTATTACTAGCAAACCACATACATTTTATAGCATTACTAAGCAAACTTCGTCTTTATTTATAAGGATTCTAAATATGGTGGGCTTTTTTTTAAAGAAGTCATAACATCACTATTAGTGTGTTAATGGTTACAGAAAGACTTCAGAAAATGTCAAAAACCAAAGAGAGAAAATAAAAGACGAAGGTGAAGAGGGACATGAAACATGGCCAGGTAACATTCTTGGAACTCAGCCATACATTTCACATAAGGAATAAAAAAATTACATTTTTCACATTTGTTTAACTAGCTTTACTCAGGAATTTTAGAAGGTTCCTTACATCATCATTGTCACTGTCCAGACTTCCTTTCTTCTTTTTCTTTTTCTTCTCATCCTCCTTCTTTTTCTTGTCCTTTTCTGGAATGACATCATCAAGGAAGCTGAGGTCGTGCTGGGAGAAGAGGTAGTCCATGCCTTTTCTGACAGCTACAAGAGCCAAGATCTGGAAAGATAAATATGAAAAGTATGAAAGAAAACATGTCAGATGAAGTCATAGTGAGTATTAATACTGCTGCATCAAAGTCAGTAGACACCTATTTTGTATAAGGCTCGAGTACGACAGAACTCATCTTGCTTATATGGACTTAAGTGGGGAAAGTTGGTTCATAAGTGTCTTAGTTGAAATTCACTCCGTTTTGTTCACTGAAATGTATGATCACATTCAATCAGAATTTCAATGTAAAAGGATTATTTTTTAAACCATTTTCTTCCATGTCAGATTTTTAATAAAATAACTAAAAATTTAAAGGGAAAGAATACCCTACATATGATTTCTAATTATTCAAAATTAAAACATTATAAAGGTTTCTGAAAATCAAGAAAATCTGAACAACACACAGTACACTAAGACATCCTCAAAGTACTAATAATGAGGTAGTACTTGAGTATGCATAGCCCATATAATCTACTAGGTGACTTCAATCACTACCATTAACTGAATACTTACCATGTGTCAGATGCTGTGCTAAACTCTTAGGCAATATTTTCTCATTTATTCCCACAACAATGCCAAAAAGCAGATATTATTATCTACATCTTACAGCTGAAGAAACTGAAGCTTAGAGACATCAGTAGGTTATCCAAGATCACGAAGCCAGATAAAGGAAGAATAAAAAGGGTCCCAGCTGTCTGACAGTATTAAGAAAACCAGTATTCTTAAGCTCTCTTTGATTCTATGAATTGCTCTTGAAGAGTAACTTCTGAAAGTACATTAAAGATGTCTTTGCTCAACAGTAAAGTTAGTATGCACTAGGATACAGGAGTCATGACTCTGCCTCAAATTAAACAGTTGTCTTTATCCACATCATGCTTTCTACGTGTCAGTTTCTTCGTCTGCTAGAGAAATCAATAAAATCTGCCCTACTGATATTAAATGATTATTTTGTAACCAAATAAAAGCTCTGAAAAGATAAAAATATTTTATAAAGGTAAAACATTTATTATTACTATTTAGCACAAGTAGAAGGTGATTACTGGATATATTTCATATCTATTGAGGTCTAACTTCATTTTTCCTGGTTTTAGCAAAACTAACAGATAGGTAGATTATACTAATAGGCAAATGGGAGTCATTTCTCACACTCAGTGTGCTTTCCAGTAAGTTAATGGAGTTTAAGGAAAAAAAAGATGTAAGGGATCATCAAGAAAAAATCTGACTCTACAAATATCACTAGTATTTTACACCATGTTTTCCTGCTCCCCTGGAGGAAAAAAACTACAAACAACAAAGATATATAAAATAAAATAATAATCCTGACTAAGAATATGATAATTTTTATAAGAAACAAAATGATTTGTATATGAAAATTCCGTTTCCAAAGCTGTGGGGGAGACAGAGCAGTCCTGAGGCTGGCTTGGTGACTTCTTTCAAGTATATGCAAGCGCATTTTCTTGCAAGAAATGGAGAGCTATGAAAGAGTATAAAATTCAATGATGAAGCCAAATACAGAGCTAGCATTTCCTTTTTTCCTTCTTTCGCTTGTGATTCAGAGTGGAATGGTAGTTATTTTACCTTGCTTCTCATCATATCAAGGTAAGGATAGAGAGCCCAGACTTATTCTCAAACTTAGCATGATACAAACTAGAAAGTACTTCAAAAACTGAACTTCTCACTCCACTTCTTCTAATTCACTGGATGACCTCTCACAAGGTTCCAAACTTGTCCTCTATTATTTGTACTGAAATGTGCTGTATTTTGTAATTTAGATCAATTCTATCGTACAATAGTATTTTAAAAATAACTCATGCACTGGTGTTTACTGCGCCAGGCATTATGCTATACACTTGATATTAAGTATTGATGCTCAGAATAACAATAACAATGCCATCCCCATTTTACTGATAAGTTAATGGCACCTCAGGGAGGTTCACTGACCAGCATGAACCAGAGCTGGTATTTGAACTCAGCTGAGTCTGACTCTACAGTCCACTGTAGACAACCACAGACATAAGAACCTTAAATTACAACTGATCAAATCAAAGTGATTTGGTCAAAGCTGGAAAAAACTGGATCCACACATAAAAAGACACATGTGTCTTCCATATTACAATAACCACACAATAGTGGTGTGACCTCACGGGTAGGTTCAATTAAAGGAATCCCTACCATGACTGGAAAAATGATAGCAGCCACAGTTGACTTGAGGATCCAGAGCAGGGCTAGACACAACACCTGCAGGAAAGTGAACAGGTGGACTCTGCGCAGGGGGACATGGCGCAGGTAGATAAAGTCAGGCTGATGCTTCAGGGGCATCAGAAGCAGCTTCAGGCGATCCATGAACTGGGGAGGAAAGGGGAAGAGAGTACAACCGCGTTACTTCAAGAGCTGATACACAAAGTCATTTCCATTATGCCAACTGACCACTAGTGATTTATATTCTATAATTTAGGCAAGCAGTGCCCTTTTCAGAGGACACTGGTCAGGGGGTGCAGAAATTTAGTCCAGCACAGCAAGACATCGTATGAGTCTTCCAACTTTTGTTATTACTTTCCAGGAATGTTATGCAGATATATGAGATAAAGTGGCCACCAAAGAATAAAGTCACAAAACAAAATATAAATTCTAGATACTCATCTCCTACTTTCTATTTTTACTGAGTCTCAGGAGAGAGAATCGTTTGACTCCTTTAGTAATGATATGCTAAAGGAAGACATCTAACTCATGTATCTTACTCTGTCTCAGTTGTCTTATCCGAAAGAAGAGGAGATGCTACTATGCTTCATACATATTTCAGGGACGTTTCAAGGATATAAAGGAAGTATTAGACTTGAAAATGGCAATGCATTGGTATATTCATAAATTCCACACTATCTATCTATGGCATAACTTAACTAATACATCAGCAATGAATTACCATTTCTTTTCAGAGAAAAGCCACATGAATATTACAGTGAGTTTCAGAGTGTCAACAACTAGATATCCGAATCTAGGAGAGGCTACCCCACTGTCATGTACAAACAGGTATCAAAATGACTATCAAGCACCTCTGCGCCAGGTACTGTGTTTTAAAGAATAACTTCTGAGTTTACATTGATGATGATGATAAGGAGGATATTTAAATACCTATTATAGGATCTTCCAGATGGAAGATGCTCAGTAAAGAGCTGTTGAATTGAACAGCTATGTAATGAGAACTCTGAAATAATATCTCTACTTTCTTTCTGGAGGAAAGGGAGAAGTGTAAAAGAAAGCTAGACAATCACAGACAATCTTCCCTGAAGGGATCTAAAGGGTTTTCTTCCTCCACGCGGAGCTATTTTTGACTGGTGAGGGCCTTCCCATTTGTGAAGATTGGGGTACAAAATTTTTTGGTAAATCAAATCTTGCCAGAAAGGTGTAAAAGAGGAAGACTCAAGGGAAAAGTAAGGAAAAGAGAGAAGGCAATAGGGCAACAGCACTGCAGAACTTAAGGAACCAGCTAGCTGTCCCTTCAGCAAGGGACTTTTTCCCTATCAATATGAAATCACTGATTTTTCCCTTCTACTTACTTTAATAAACATGTACTGAGTTCCAACCATCGATTACACACTTAGAACACATAAAATCAAACTTCTGATCTAGACCAACTTAGTAAGGCCAAACTAAAATAAGAAATATTAGTTTGGGGGCCATATTAGTTTCATATTTTTATATTTAGGGGAATAAAGAATTTTTACAATGTCAGGTAAAAATAAAATATTTTTTATACATTTATACTTCCCAAAAGTTTCATGGGCAAAACTAAACCCACATTTACATACATCTAGTCCAATCTATGAAGAACCACCTTGTATTTTGTAACAAATATCCAAACAGTGAAGAACTCTACTCAGTGGGCCTAAGCAAGGAAAAATAAAATAGCCTTTTCTCTTTTGCGGGGTCTGGCCACTTGCCTAGCTCTATCTGACTCGAAAACAAAATTAATCTAAATTCAATAAATGAAAGCAAGGACTATTATGAAGGGGTTTAAATAAATTCGTATTATGTTCACAGAACATGCAGTCTTTTCCCATCAAAACATTACAAAGTGCTAAATAAGGCTACAATTAACAAGGTGCCAGAAAGCAGCAGAAGTACTTCCAGTTTCCTGGTGCCAATTAAATTAACCTCAATTGAAAGATAGAGTCCCTTACAAAGTTTTCCCTAACGATTTTTTAACAAGGGCGTCAGTTTTACCCAAGTTGTGAAGAGCTGAACTTTTGAACCAAAGTAGCACATAAACCACATTGACTTTATTCTTTCATTAGTAAAAAACTTTTAATCATTGATCTCAGCCATGTAAGTAAGAACAGCGTGTTCTTAGTATAGGGTAAAGGCAAACGGATAAATAGTATCCTGAGGAGCACACTGAAAGGGTTAGATTTACTTCTTGAGACAAATAAAAGGAAGCAAGGAAGGAAGGAAAGAAAGAAAGAGAGAGGGAGAGAGGGAGGGAGGAACAAGGGCAGGGAGGCAGGGAGGGAAAAAAGGAGGGAGGGAGGAAGCAAGGTAGATCGTAGCTCTCTCACTTTCCTAGTCAAATGACCCTTAACAACCTATTTCAAGAATGGGTATGTATGATAACATTTGTTAACATAAGCTAACTTTGTTAATTAAATCAGAAATGAAAAGCAGATGAATGGTAGGGAAAGTAGAAAATAAATACATTTTAAAAACTCAGAAGTTAATGATGAGCACTTTTCTTCAAAGATCTATTACTGGACTATTTTGACTACTAGAAAAACACGACTACACTGAGATTGCTATGCAAAACTTACCTGCACACCATTAAGGGATGCTACCCCCATATACAGGAACACGCCATAGAGTACAGGCATGGGAATAAACTAGGAGGAAAAAAAAATTGGAGAAAGGTTAAAACAATAATAATAATAACAATAACGGAGGGGGCAGTTTAAGTAAGGGCTAAATCTGAAACTAAAAGATAGGACATAATAATATAGTGACCTCTAGCTGGCGTGAGTTACTCATCATTGATAAACTTCTAGACCCTCTGTACTAGAAATAAATGAAGGAGGGGGAAGGAGACTTTCAATTTTCATCTGTTGCCTGTTTGCATTTTTTTTACAATGAGCATGCATGATCTTAATAAAAACTTTGTTTTAATCAGAAAAAAAGTTTCTGTTTCCCTTTCCCCTGAGAAGGAATGACTATGTAAACCAGATGCTTGCACGGACTGTGAGACAGAAAGAGAGGTAGAGGGCTGCCTCACTCCTGAGACAAAGTTCCTTTCCCAACAGTCTGATGATTTTTTCCTTAATAATTTTTGCCAAATGATCTATCAGCTTGGTGCGTAAATGCCTCTTTCAATTAAGTAAACATCAAACGACTGTCCCCTTTCTTCCTCTCAGGAATATTAAGAGGACTAACTAATGAGAACCTGCTTGAAAGGAGCATCGAGCATCTGGAAGCAATTAATTACACACGTGGATTAATACATATCTTTTAAATCTGAATTAATACATTTTCATGCATTAATTAGCAAAAGTCTTTTATATTAATACAAAGTGTTTTAACAACGGGAGGTTTCAAAGCAATGCTTGTAAGTTTTATCTCTTTCTAGATCTTTGAAATGTCCCTAGTACTGCAAAACTAAGCAGAACAAGGATGATTCTGTTTTTGGGAAATCTTCTGTCTGGACAACAAAAGGTTCTCAAGTTTGGATTTTGAAAAGTTCAAGTAATTTCAGGAGTTTTCAAAAACTGCAATCAATTAAGTCCAATCTTAACAAATCTACATAAAGGAGGCTATTGTAGCCAGAAAACAGTATGATTTTAGAGTAATTTTTAAAGAACCATCACATGTGTTAAGTAAAGCACAATTTCTATCAACCTCTCCTTGTAGTTACCTAAAACAGTTCTGTATCTGAGACTCTTTGGCCACTACTGGAGAAATAGTAAATTCCAAAATGTGTCACGACGGTCTCCAATTGTTATTGGTTAGCTACAGGAATCGTTAAATTTATATGGAAGAAATATACGTATTTATATAAAACATCACATGCTTCTTCTAAAAAAGACTAACAATTTTAACATAGCTAATTTGATTTTGAGTTCAGAAAAAAATAAATGACATCAAATGTCGAAGGGAGTGGGAGGGACAGTGTGAGTGGTGGGGAAGCCGTGTAAGCTGTAATACCCAACAGTCACCACAAAGAGGTGAACACATCCCGTTCAAGCCACCTGAGTTCTGACACGTGCCTTTATTTCCTTCAGAATGTGCAAATTTCCATTCCTTACAAGTCCTCTGTACAAATTTTCTAAAAAATAAAAAATGAAACTAACAAAAGGACCATTTTACGGCTTTGACTCATTTCTTAATTTTTTAAATATCTTCTGCAGGCAAGGGCACTCTCATTTTTCTTAATATATGATGATTTCTTTCTTGTCATTTCATTTCTCATTCCTTGGGAAGGAAAGAAAGGTAGAAGGAAGAAAGAAAAGTATAGTTCATGGGAAACTACTCAGAAATCCTGCAGTAGTTACTTTTTAATCCAAGTAAAGTGTTTTTCTGGCTTGAAAAAAGTAATCATAAAGGTGATCCCGGGTCTTAGCTCTACTCCTCATCTATGTTTAGCTCAATATCTTCTCTAGAGGGAAGGAAAGTCGTGCCTTGGTGCCTAGGTCTATTCTCTCTGAACATAAGATGACAGACATGGTTGAATCTACTACAAAATAAAAGCAGAAGGTACCCTTAACTCAGAACGGGGTACAGGTAAGAAAATAGCTTTAGATATGATGATGTTTTTAAAAAATTATTCTTTGGTGAAAAGGAAATAGTACGTACAATGAAGGTTATTAAATCGATTTTTGTCCAACTTCAATGTGATACAAATGTCTTATGAAATTCATCATTTTCTTTATGATAGTGCAGTGTCTCAATAAAAATATTCCAGTTTAGGGGACCGGCCCTGTGGCCAAGTGGTTAAAGTTACGCATGCTCCACTTTGGCAGCCCAGTTCGCAGGTTCAGATCCCAGGCGCGGATCTACTCCACTCATCATCCATGTTGTAAAGGCATCCCACACACAATATACAGGAAGATTGGCACAGATGATAGTTCAGGGCTAATCTTCCTCAAGCAAAAAAAAAAAGAGGAAGACTGACAACGAATGTTAGCTCAAGGGTGAACTTTCCTCACCAAAAAAAAACAATCTTCCAGTTTGGAAATCATGATGAAATTTGACCAAGTTACTGGGTTAGGGGATATTTTTTATTTGATTTGGTTCATGAGTCATATCAGAAGGTCGATCCTTAAAAATTCATCACAATGGAATCATTCATTACAATAGAAATTTCCCAAAAGGAAGGAAAAGAAGATATGCTTTAAAAGATGGGATCCCATTTTAAGTTAACTAGTATAATACACATAGTAATAGCAGGTAGACATTTTCATAAAGCAAGACAGGAGAAATTAAAACATAAAAAACACAAGGGATGCTAGGTTCATAGGCATATCGAGAATTGCCTCTATATTCTCGATAAAATTATGCAAAGAAAATTAAATTAAATAAATAATCAATCATACCCAGCAAGTCAAAAAGCATAATTATAAATAAATATTACAATGCTTTTAATAAACGTTAAAAATGAAAAAATTAAGTGTTTGATCCTACAACCAGATAGAATAATGAAATTGAGATGAAGCCAATAAAGATTTAACATATTCAGCCTATGTCACCAAATTTTTCAAATTCTGGTGAATGTAGTTCTACTCTTTTTCACTTATCTGTCTCTTTGATTTTCTGATAATGTTAGAACATTCCCATAGGAACAATAATGTAAAAAGAGTAAATTTAATAAGAAAGGTAGATTGCAGCTGTCCACAGCACAGAATTCAGTACACGAGTTAGGCCTCTCAGCAGAATAAGAGTCATTGTGTGTGTGTTGTGTGTAAAACCCAGAATGAGGAACTGATTAAGAGCATAGGAATAGAAGTTAGACAGACCTGGATTCCAATTCTGATCTATCTGTTGTGGAACCCAGAGAAAATTATCAACTTCTCCTATTTCTCATCTATATAGTGGTTATAAAAATAAAGATCACATAGCACAAAATACCTAGTTTAGGGCCTGGCTCATAATAGATACTCAATAAATAAGTGTGGTACTGATGTCATTATTATCATCAGGACCTTAACTGGCAAGTCAGAAGGCTGCAGCTGCAAAGCACAACTCTCTGGTCCCTCTGTGGGCGGGGGGGGGCGGGGTGGCAGGAGAATTGGCTAGAAGCATGGCTGCAAAAGTCAGACTCGAAGCCTTGGCTTTATTTAAGCTCTACAATATTGCTCTTTTAACTATAAAAACTGTCTTCAGGGCCGGCCCCGTGGCTTGGCGGTTAAGTGCGCGCGCTCTGCTGCTAGCGGCCTGGGTTCGGATCCCGGGTGCGCACCAACGCACTGCTTCTCCGGCCATGCTGAGGCCGCGTCCCATATACAGCAACTAGAAGGATGTGCAGCTATGACATACAACAATCTACTGCGGCTTTGGGGGGAAAAAAAAATTAAAAAAATAAAAAAATAAAAAAAACTGTCTTCAGGAACATGTTATTAAAATAATATCCTACTGCCCTTAAGTATTAAAAGCTGGACCCATAAGGAAGCTGCCAACTTGCAATCTGGTCCCTAGTCATTGAAGAAACCATGCAGTGCGGCATGATAAGGAGTGTGTGAAAACGCCACGTTTCTCTCCACATAAGACAACTGGAAACTGGATCAAAGAAATTGCAGAAGATCACCTCACAGGGAAATAAAAGTAAATGAGTTCTTTGAGGGCAAATACTATTTTATTTTAAAAGGCAGTAAACTATGATGGTTATGAGATCAGCCTTTGGAGTCAGAACTGCCTGAGTTCAAATCTTGTCTCTACCATTTAAGAACTTGGTGATCTGGCAAGTTATTCATAATTTTTCTTATCTGTAAAATGGATACAATTATATTTTTCGTAGGTGTTATTGGAGAATTAAATTTAAAAAATTGGTGCAGAACCCTTAGTCCAACGCCAAGCTCAACAAATGAGAGCTAGTATGACAATTATCATCACCATCATCTTCACTGTCCTGTCTCCTTGTTTCCCTGTGACTGAGTAGAGTGCGTGGTACATTGCAGGAGCTCAACAAATGTGTGCCAAAAACAAATTAAAGGCTATCCTCCACATTTTAGAACACTAAACAAATCTAAAAGATAAATTTTGGCCACTCTTCATGTTAAAGATAAACTAATTTGAGCAAAGGCAACAGAAGTAGCAGTGAACTTTATTTGATCTTTATTTCTTAGGCTTGCCAGAAGAATGGGAAAAGTTAGCTCAGGAACTGCCTTTCATCTTTGTGCTGCTCTTTGGTCTCCCCTAGTCTCCCCTTACAAAACGCTAGTTTCACAGGCAATATTTCCGCTGCAGAAACACAGATCTAAACTGTTTAACCAGCCTGGGAAGGCAGTTATTCCTGCTTCCCAACAGTTCTGTACTGAATCAGTGGTGAGATTTGAGGCATGTATGACTGTAGCTGGCTAAGGTCAAGGGGTATCCTCGTGAACTTAAAGCTAGTGCACCATGATTCCTCACACTCTCCCATGTAAAAAGACAAATTTTAGCAAAGAGATCAAAACAGAGGTCATAAACTTCATGTTCAAAGTAAGCCTGCATAAGTAGGCATGGGGACCAACTCCCTATACTGCTTAATGCATGGGAGAAAATTACTAGGACCATCTGAGGCCACTAAACTTGTGAAGGATGCAGGGATCCGGGCAGGAAGGTGTTGAGCCGTTTCATTTTAAAAAGTAAAAGTCACATATTACTCTTGATCCTATTCATTTGATCTGTCTTTCAAAGGCAGACTCTTAAGTAAAACCGTTCTCTAAAGTTGTCACCTGTTGCTTTAAAACACTCATAGTCACATGACGGAGGAAAAAGGTTCCCTCCTCCAAGGTAAACCCTGATACCACTTTCTGTGTGAATTCTGAGGTTAATTGTTAATCTTGACTTTTACTCAGTCACAACTCAGGTTTTAATTCAACTGTACCCTCAACATCTGCTTCTTCCTGTATTGACTTTTCATATGAGCTAACATGGGCTCTGTGGTAAATGCACATAATTTACCCAACTTAAGTGGTAAGAAGGACACATGATCTGAAATTAGCTGATGTGATTCCCGAAGTAAGGAACAGCCTTACTTTCTGAAGTCAAGACTTGGAACCAACCTAAGTGCCCATCAAGGGAAGAATGGATAAAGAAGATGTGGTATATATACACAATGGAATACTACTCAGCCATAAGAAACGATGAAATCCAGCCATTTGTGACAACATGGATGGACATTGAGAGTATTATGCGAAGTGAAATAAGTCAGAGGGAGAAGGTCAAATACTGTATGATTTCCTTCATTAAGTAGTAGATAACAATAATAAACCATCACATAGAGACAGAGATTGGATTGGTGGTTACCAGAGGGGATGGGAGGAGGGAGGAGGGCGAAAAGGATAATTCGGCACGTGTGTGTGGTGATGGGTTGTAATTGGTATTTGAGTGGTGAACATGATGTAATCTATGCAGAAATAGAAGTATAACGATGTACACCTGAAATTTATACAATGTTATAAACAATGTTACTGCAATAAACAAAAATTAAAAAATAAAATAAATAAATAAAAAAAAAGAATCACAATAGACGATGCTAGACTATTTTATTCTTGTTTTTTTAAATCTAGGTTTCCCACAATACATTGGAAACTATAATAACAAAACAATTTCATTTCCCATATTTTAGGCAAAACCTTGCCTATTAAAACGTTTGCTAGACTACATTTTTTACTGATTTTTACAATGACTCTTCGCATTGACCCAAAGTTGCCAGGTGGAAATAGCCACAATTATGGATACCAGCAGCTGAATGAGGGTGAGCCAAAGCATGGATTACTTAAGAAGGGTCAAAGGAAAAGCAAGCTCACCCTCATTGATCCCATACGTCTCTTTCTCCTTTCTCTGTATTCTAATCTGTTCCTGTAGATACTAAGGTGCTTTGCATATCAGGGGCAAAAAGAATCATTGTGAAATAAAGAACAAAAGGGCTTTCAGCTTTAACTCCTCTGCAGCCATATTTGGGTGCAGAGAGCGAAAATAGTGAGGAAGAGGCGTTGCTGAAAATGTGAGTCTTGCATCTCTTCCTAAAAATAGTAATTTATACAGTATCTGTTCTCTGTGTCCCTTTGGAATTAAACATGATTACTCATCTGACAGATTCTCCCAGATTAAAGCCAATTTGCTGTAACAACAACAACAAAAAGAACTTTTTTGGATTAGGATTTTATACTGTATTAACCAAAAGAAATATTAAAAGAAAAGAAAAAATGGGTAAGGGGTGATAAGTACATTTGAACTGATGGGAAAGATTTCTTACTCTTTATCCCTTACTTAGTGGCTAAGCACTAAGAGACCCCATAAAAGAAGCTTTGCAGTTGTGTCACGTGAGCCCACCTTCAGGGAACCCAGGGGCAAATTCATTCCTAGTAGAGCCTCCCACAACATGAGGTCATAATTGCCCACAATGACCTCTCTAAAAATTGATCTGTCCAGATGAGGTCCCATTGCCTATGCAGTAAAATCCGTCATTAGACTTTTCCATCAGCTGATGTGCTGATGTCTGTGGGGCAACAGAGGAACATAAAGCATTTTGGCAGTGGATTTGATGCTCTGAAATTCACAACTTCAAACCTACTTCATAACTTGCTTTGCACTGGCAAAAGTGACAATAGATTTCCCTCTGTCCCTACAGAACATAAGATCTGTACTCTTTTAAGGTCCTCTGTATATAACCAGGCACAACTTCTTTGAGGTTATTTTTAATTTTACTTACCCATGTGTTATATAAGATACATATTCCTTCACGATTCCAGTCAGAAATTAATTAAACCAGTTAATTAACATTGTAGAAACCAAGGACAAAAGATGAATATTTAAATCCTTTAACTGTTTACAAAGTATTTTGTGCATAATGCATGCATTAATCTGAAGGCAAAGTCAGTCTTAGCTGTAGGTTAAGAAATTACAGTTCCACTTTCCTCAAATTCATCTAATTGGCAATTTTTTGGAAAAAAATAGAGGGTTTTTGCTTTTCACTATCTCTACTTCTGTATTGTTTGTATTCTTTATAAGAACGTATTGCTCCATAACTTGAGCAATTAAATAAATATTTTAAAATGCTAAAAATTAGAATTGTTTAAAAATAAACAAAAATTTTCAGAGATAAATTTGGAAAAATATTGTTAACAGTGGTTAATTATAGCTGTTAGGTCTATAGGTGATTTTCAAACTTTGTTCTGTGGTGTAAGACACAAATTAGCAATAACTGGCTAGTATTGTTTATATAACAGAAAAAAAGAATAACAGGCTTGTGTCACAAAAGAAAATTGGAAGCTTCATGACAGGTCTATACTAACCTTCTTTTTTAATCCTATCTCTGCTTCTAAACAGGCTTTTACATATAGTTTATCTATTTAGGCAGATATTCACACCATCAATCAAAACTTATATATTGACTCCTAACTTTCTAAATAATCTATCATATCATTTTTCTTCTTCAAACGTTCATTTCTAAAGTTTTCCAGTCAAAAATCGGTCATTTTACTCTATTCTTCCTTTGTGGATATTAGCCTTCTGATTCAAAGAAAATAGAAACACAGCAATAATTAAGAATAGGAGAAAAATTACAAAACGATCATCCTGAGTCATTCATGTTATCCAGGAGTCTAACGTGGGGAGGGGGCAGGATTTAGGGACAAGTAAATGGAAAGTGATGGGAAGAAAGGATGTAAGGAGACTAGGAGAGTAAAAAACATGGGAGGAGGGTAGAACAGTTAGTTAGACTGAATTGTCAAACTGCCATTTGCATAAGTCAAAAAGTTTGAATATTGGTAATTTGATATGGTTCAACCAAATAACTGCAATAATAATAATAATAGAAGGAGTGAAGAAGTAAGAAGGAAATCAAGATAAAAGTTTTTTAAAGTCCTCATTCTACCTGACCCCCGTTTCAGTGTGTTATAGAACTGATGAGATATTGCAGATATTTCATAAGTATTTCTACTTTTCACATAGCCAATTATCTGTCAGTATTCTGAGGAGGAAGAGGCAAGTATTCCGCATATTTACCTTCAAGATGGGAGCCATAAAGACTGACAGACCAGTCAGAATAAACACAAGGGTTCCAGTGACTCTTTGTTCCCTGAAACCAAATCAAAAGATTACCAATCTACCTCTTATTTTCAGAAACATACTCTTGTCTTTTCACCTTCAAAAAAGACTATACATTGACCAAATCAACGTTTGGCTAAAACAGCAAAGGTGTTGATATCATATGTAATTAATACCTCAAGGATAATATATAAGCTCAACATAACTACAAAATTCTCTTAAAACCATTGCAATACTCGATTTGAATTCATCAAAAGAAAAGTGATGCTGCTAAATCCTTTGCTCCTTTTAGAATTAAGAAAGAAAAAATCACTTGCTCTTGGTCCATCAATTACTGGCCTTTTTGAAGCCCTTATTTTTTTAAACAACTTGTACTGTTGTGTAATTACACCTTCTTTCACTGGAGACAGATATTACATTGTCCCACATTCTAATTAACAAACAGCTCAGGGAAATTTCATAAGTGCAATAAATCCCATCAGTCTTATTTCCAAATCTACAACAACAAAAGTACTTTTTAACAAATATGATTCCCATACAACACCCCCTCCTCCAGCCCCCAACAAAGAATCACCCACTGTTGTGGCGTGGGAAACGATGGCTCTGTCATGTGAGCTATTTACCCAAGCACTTAGGAGCAGGGTTTACTGCAAAAAATATGCAACAGTGTATAAAGGTCTTGTATACGCCCTTCATGGCTACCCAAATTAACAGCTGGAGGTCAAAGTTTCTCAATGCTTATGGGGACAGAAAATACACTGGAAAATAACAACTTCTTTCCCTTCACAGAATCTTAAAAATCATAAGCAGACTCAAGAATTTTAGGAAGTCTCAATAGAGCTGAAAGATGAAAGGGTTTGGCCTTTATGATTGTGATAGAGTAAGTACACAGCACCAAAATGTCCCACATGTCGAAGAATATGAATGACCTGTTTGCGTTTTTACGTTGTATCGTTTAGCCTTTCATTAATCAAAGGAAATTTATGTATTTGTGTATGTAATTTATGTATCATAAGAAGTAAACTCAAAAAATTATTGAAGACTCTCTTTCTGATTTGTTCTTTTCTTGAACAGCAAGTACAGGAATAAATTAATCATCACCGCCTTTCTCCTCCACATCTGCCTTATTTCCTTATGACTGACACATACATGTGCACGATGTGTTTTGTAGAGCCATTTTCCTCTGACTTAACATACCTCACTCCTAGAAATTTTGGTTGTTCTCCAGGTGCAGAAGTCTCCGTCTCCATCTTCAAACTGTCGATGTGAGCAATAGAGATGACGGTAGCAGCCACATACCACGGAAGAGCCATGAAGGAGCACACCACCATGAGGATAGCCACCCAAAAGAGGTCCAGATGATATCCAGCTCCTTTCTGCAGAAAAAGGTAACAAAACTATATGGAGAAAATACTCATATTTCTATATCATCATATTTCCAGATGGGAATTAAGATTACCAAAAGAAACCAACTCACTTTGCTTGACAAAAATATCTACTACACGGTAAGTTCCTTGAGGGAGGGGACTTTATCTTCCTCATCTTATTCCCCCTACCAGTTAAACACAAAGCTGCCACACGATACCTCCTTTAGCTTGATTTAAGTCATAGCTAACTTATTATTTGTTTATGTTAATTATCCTCTCTGCATTCAATTTTGTAATCAGAGCAATGGAAGTATATGTCTACCCTGAAGAGTTATTAGGATCATTCAATGAAGTAACAGAGGCAAAGAATCTTGTAGGAACTTAAATGGTAGCTCAATTACACCGTGGGAGCTCAATAAATGATGATAGCAGCAGTAGTGGTATTGGTGGTGGTTGTTAACATCAGCACGATAAGCACCTTAAAAGCATACACTATGCCTTCTCTGCTTGACTGTTTAGAGGTATGCTATTCATCTAGACAGTCTTCAGCATATGTAGACTAAAGATTTGAAAGCAACCTTTAGAAGGTATGTAGAAGACCATTTCTCGTATCATCGTATATAAAATACGTATATAAAAATAATTGTTCAACAATCTATTAAACATTATCATTAAGGTAATTAATACCCCCTTAATCAGAAGAGGCTGATTTCAAACACTGCCCTATGGTCACAATAACATTTACTGACTGGAGGAGCAGACAACATAACAAAAGATCTAGCTCTTTTACTCACTAAATAAATATTTTTAAATGTGTCCACAATGTTATTCTATGGTTATATTTCTCTGCTCTATTTATGAAGAAATCAAATGCTTAATACCCCTATGGAGCCAGAAAAAATAGAGCAGTCCATTTTCACAGCATGGAAGCAGCAGCATTAAGAGCCAGAGTATGACCAATCCAAGGGAATGGGCAGGCTGGCTTTAAAAAATGAGAATGCAATCTACCCTAGGAACCTGGTGCCTGTTATCATTCAGATCCTGTTACAGTTAGTCAGAACACCGCTCTCCTCTCACTGAAACGCCAAGATTTCACCCCTGGCTCGCACACATGGGTCTAATCACGTTCTCAGAGAACTCATCACAGGCAAGGGAAGCCGACGCAAGAAAGAAAAGCATATATTTACTTAATCCAGGCTTGACTAAGAATGAAAATCTCCTTGGGAGACAAATAGGTTACTATATTTTCAGCAAACCAGTTCATTTCAGCTTAAGTGGTTTGAAAGCATAAGGGTTTGAACTGGGAGTGGGGTAAGACAGGGGAAGGAGGTCGAAGGTCAGGATGAGCAGAAATATACTTGTTCAATAGTGATGAGGTGAATATCATGATATATCTGGGATCTCAGTTATTTATTCTTTCAACAAATATTGACTGCCCATTTATTAACAGGCACAGTTCTAGGTGTTGGTGATATATTTGTGTGTAAAACAGACAAAAATTCCTGCACTTATGAAGTTTCCATCCTAGTGAGGGAAACAACAATAAACAACATAAATAAGTAAACTATACAGTATCTTAACTAGTAATAAGTACTAAAGAGAACTACAAGAACTTGGGCTTATATGCTGAGTACGATGGGAAGCCACTGGAGGGTTTTAAATGGAGGAGAGACATGATTTGCTTATGTTCATCGCTATGGCTGCTGTGTTAGGAACAGACTGAAGAGAGCAAGGACAATAAGACCAGTTAAGAGGTTGCTGCCATAATCCATGCAGGAGACTGTGATGGTTAGAACCAGAGTAGCAGTAGTGAGGACAGCAAGACGTGGTTGGATTCTGGTTATATCTTAAGGTGTTCAAGGCTTACAATGTCTAGTATAGTGTCCTACATAGAGTAAATACTGGAGACATATTTGTCGACAGAATGGTAAAAGCTATGCTCAAAAATTCATGGTGCCCCAACTATTGCCATAAAGACCCCAGAACCCAAATGGTTATGTTAGAGAAGTTGCACCTGCAAAACAAGCCTATACATATGAAAACAAACCAAGTCTAAGATGTCTCTTTTAGCTAAAAGTATCTGAATAACCAGATTTGAATGGAATGAAAATAATATTCAAATATTGAGACTTTTTATGGAAATAATACTGTAAGAAATACAGAAAACAGCATTTTTCTAAAATAACATGTGAAGTCTTTTGTTCCTTACCCTTCCTCTCTACTGCCACTGCCTTTTTCACATTCTTCTAATTTCTCACCTGGACTACTCAGCAGCCTCCTGATCACTCATCCTCCACCCACCTCCACTCTCGCACCTCTCCCATCCATCCTTACTGCTGCCAGAGTCAGGGTCTACAATGCAGCTCTGATGCCATCCATCCAGGCTGGAACGCTGAGGGAGCAGAGGAGGCCAGTGGGAGATGAGCAGACCAAGCAGGAAAGAGCATGTCATGACAAGCCTTGCTTGCCATACTGAGGCTCCTGCATCTGAGGCTGTGATGGGGGCCCTCAAGGATTCCTGAAACGGTCATTCCCTAAACGTGCCTTGCACATTCTGCCCCACTCTTCACACCGGCACTCTACTTATACGTCTTGACATTTGTTTAAATCCATCCTCTCCCTTCAAGGTCCAGCTCAAATCCCCTGGCTTCCTTCACATCACCAGCAACCCTCAGCCCTCGGTGCCGCTCTCACCACAGAAGTCCCTGCTTTACTCTTGTTCCTGACAACCCACTCTCCTCACAGAGTAATTGTTTTAAAATCTCAATCATTACATGGCACTTCACTGCTCAAAACCCTCAAGTGGCTTCCTGTTTCACTTAGAATAAAACCTAAACACTGTAAAATCATCTATAAGGTTCTATATCAGTTTTTCTTCCTGGAACTATTTTGCCCTCCAGGGGACATTTGGCAATGTCTGGAGACATTTTTGGTTGTCACAACATGGGGAAAATGGTACAGCTGGCACCTAGGGGGTGAGATGCCGCTAAATAGCCTATAATACACAGGACAGCCACCAACAAGAAAGAATTAATCAAAATGTCAATAATGCTGAGGTGGAGAACCTTCGTTCTATGTGGTCTGGCCCCACTCCCTTTGACCTCATCTTGAATCACTAACTCCTCTATGTTCCAGGCACACCGGCCTGCCTTCTGTTCCCCACCACACCAAGCTCCTTCCCACCCTGCAGCCCTTGCTTTTTCTCATATCTTTGCTTGTAAAACTAATATTTAATAAACATTCATTGAACACCTACTCTAGGCCAGGCCTTGTGTTAGATAAAACAATAAATAAGAGAGAACACTTGCCCTTAAGGGGTTTACAGATTATTAGTTGAAGCCAGATGTGGAAGAAAATAATTTATTGTATGTGCAAGATACAAGGCACAAAGAAAGGCAAGGTCAATTTCAACCTTGGTGGTGGAGATGGGTGGTGAAGAGGGAAAATCCACTAAACCCCTTCAGGGCAGAACCATAACTGAGAACAATTTTTACCTTTAACATCTAACGCAAGTGTTCTATACATAACAAGGACTCAATAAATGCTCAAGAGATTAAGTATGTCCTTAAAAGTTTAAAAAAGTCCTTGTCTTCATGAACATAAATACAAAGGATGTTCTACTTTCTGAAACTGGAGATTATTTTAAGTTTAAGGATAGAAAGTGAAACTTTACTTCCTTTTGATATTGTATATGCTTTGCTAATACAGAACAAAAGTCATTTTTGGAATAAATCCATATAAATCAAAATCTTAGAGATAAAAAGACTAGCCTAACAGTCTAAATTTACATCTAGAAATACATGATAGCAAAGGGGTCAGGAGCGGTACAAACACAGGGGCAGACACAGAATAAACATTCATGCTAGGAGCCCCCCATGAGCCAGACAATGAGCTTGTTTATGGGGACACCAAGAACCATGACATAGTTCCTCCCACCAAAGGGCACACAATCAGATGAGGGGATTCAGATTTGTACACAAATTATAATGCACTCTAAATAGAGATTCAAAGAGGTTTGAAAAGACACCCAAAAGTAAGAGGATAAAGTGTTTAGTGCTGCCTGGCGTGAACCCACCAAAACTTTCTGCAGTGATGACATCTAAACAGGGCTTTGAATAATATAAGCACTCACTCTGAGAACTGGAGAGGGGTTGGCACGTTTTTCAGTCATCACCCGTCTCACACAGTGCAGCAACTCTGCGAGTCATGTGGCCCAAGATAACAAAGTTCTTCAACATGGATTTATTGAGTCTACCATATGGAAATCATTGCGAGGGGCCACACAAGCACTGGAAAGAGGACTAAAACATCGTCTTTGCCTTGAAAACATTTTGGCCCAGAAAAGGAGATAAAGTCATTACACAATTACACAAAATAACTACCAAACAAGACATCATGTGCCCAGTGCCACAGACTAATACAAATATACTAAGAGCAAAAAAAGGGGAATAGAAATTACGCCAGGAGTGAAGGCTACACTGACAAGTTTTTATATTCGGAGGATCTTAAAGGATGGGGAGGATTTTGATGTGGTAATTGTTGAGGAATGGAGAGGAAAGCTGGAATAACTAGCAGAAGAAACTGCCAGATTTGAGGAGAAACCAATAATTCATTTGACCAGAGCCCTGTATTGTGGAGAGAATCATTTTAAATCTAGGTTGAGATCATATCACTAAGAGACTTAAATCCCAGGCTAAGGCTTAACTGACATTCTTCAAGGGGCAAAGGTTTAGCGAACCAAGGTGAAAAGATTTAGAAATATAGGACTGACATATAAGAACAATGCTTTAAAAAAAATTACCGCTTTTGGAATGAAGTAAGGGAGACTGGTTATTAACGCATGGCTAACCATTAGAATAGTCCAGACATGAAATAAAATGACTGCGTCTAAGGTTATGATAGCAGGAATAGAAAGGAAAAATAAAAATGGCAAATTTTGGAGTTATCTAAGAAAACACACTCAAATTAAGGGTTTTACCATAGAGGATAGCAGAGAAAATTTATTGTTACAACCACTTAATATCTATTTCTAGATACCTATGCTAAACTACGTCTCCCTCCCACACTCTATCTATAACACTTAAAATCACTTTCCTTGCGAGAAGTATCCCTCACTTTGCAGTCTGAAGCTCAGACTCTCTTCCTGCCTCTGCAATGATTCAGGGAATGACCTTGGAGAAGTCATGACCTTGCTAAACCTGGTTTGCTTTTGAGTGCTCTCCAGGGACAATGTGAGACACAACTAACCAAAATGATGGCCAAAAAGAGCCAAGTGCCTTAGTGTTCCTAAATCAATACAGAGCTGCTCAGCAGAGTGGAAAGGTGGATCTCGTCCCAAACAGAGCAGTCAGCCAGCCAGGGCTACTTGACACAGAGCCAAAGCAAATGCCACCCAAAAACATGCTGCTTTTAATATCACAATGCCCCCATCACTTTCACTGTTTCAGGTTTCTCTTTTGCATCAATTTCATAGCAGGCAGAGCCCTTTATAATTTTAGACAGAATCTCCAATTTTCACATCCCACAGCCTCTTGTCCTAACAAAATGTGAACAAAACAATATCCAGAATGAAAAGCCTTTGATTCATGATGATATCTCCACTGGTATCATTAGATTTGTGTCAAAAGACTGGCACTTATTCTGTAACTGTTGTCATTCAAAGGAATGATTTCAAATAAGCAATTCCAAGAGTAATGAAAACTTATTTTTTATATACTCAACTCCTATTTTAAGAGGTAAATCCTAATATGCCTGACTTTCCAATGTTTTCTACAGGAAATAGGAGAATTAAAAAATTCTATATTTTATCAATCCTAAATTTGCTAAATTTGAAATTCTGAAATTTATTAATAAGAAAACTTAATGAGCAAAAAAGAATAAGCATGTACCTCCAAAGACACATAGCAAATCTGGCAAACTATATATCAAAATTAAGAATATGTTTCCAAATTTTTTCCAGAATAAAATATATTAGTCAACATCCATTTCAAGCCTGCAAGCTAAATCAACACTGAAACCCTTCCCAGCATAGAACATCTGAAAATGATGAACAAAATATAGAAAATATCTTATAGAAATCATGGCTTATCTGCCAAAAAGTAAGAGAAACACCTGGAGACAAAAAAACAAGGGCAAGAAGAAAAAGTAAATCTACAGGGACAGTAAGCCCTGGAGCCTGGGCCTGCCCTAAGAGACTGTGCCAATCCAAGGGGGTTTACGGCCTGGATTAGAATGACCATCTGAACTCTAGGGACAGGAGCCTAATCCTCGGGATATGGGGGAAAGGGCCCCCAAAATAAAACTAGGATACTATAAACATAGCATACTCAGCTGATCAACTAGAAAAAAAACACCCTACAGAGAAAGACAGTGGGGATACACGCCTCTCTTGGCCTTGCCACTAGATGTAATGCCATAAGAAAAGAAAAAAAGAATCTCCAAAGACATTCCTAACCATAAAATTGGGTTTGGGGCTGGAATTCATTTTACCTCTGTGGTCTGGAAAACTTTAAGCCAAAAATGTAGTGTAAAGTGGTCCTGACCTTCTATCAACTAGTCTTGTCACGTCACCCTCAAAACTATATAGATACAAATATAAAATATCAAAACTACACTTCATCAAGCTTCTAGAGCCAATGACCAATTTAAAAGAAATATGGAGGACAAAAGAACATGCTAAATGACACCACAGGGAAGCAATCATCAAGACCTAGACTATGGCAAATTCTTCAGGACAAATGCAGCAGATTTTATTTTCCAAAAATGGCTGGAAAAATGTCTCTTATCCCACACATTTTTCTACAATGTAAAATTGCCATTCCTCCATCAAACGGTGGAGTCCTTCCTTACTCTCTTGAATGGAGGTTGGCACTGTGACTATTTTGACCAATCAACTATGGCAAAGTAAAGAAGTAAAGCTGTGACAGTTGCAGGAGTAACCATGAAATGGCCTAGCATCTTCCACTTCTTAATTCTTGGAAGTCAGTTGCCACATAACAAGTGCAAATAACCCAAGATTGTCATGCTGTGAGAAGCCTAAGCCACATGGAAAGGCTTTGGAGGATGAGATGTCATGCAGTGACAGAGAAGAGAGTGACAGATAGACAGACAAACCAAGGAATATCAAGGCATTAGAGCATGTGGGTAAGTGAAGAAGCCATCTTGGGCAATCAGCCCAGTCAACCCTTCAGATGACAGAAGCCCCAGCCACAGGCTAACTCCAACTAGAGGAGAGACCACAAGCAAGAAGTACCCATCTGAGCCCTGTCAACCTAAAGAAACACGAGAGATGATAATAAATTGTTGTTTTAAGTCACTAGGTTTTCAGGTGACTTATTATATAGCAAAAGACACACAGAAAAACAACTTGGTTGTCCTCAACAAATAAACTATAAGGGAAAACAAACAGATTAATGGAGGGGAAAATCTATGGACTAAAAGTTTATAAAAGATTTAAGATAATGTTTGAACTTTATTTGGATCCTGATTTAAACAAATAAAGTATATTTTTAAATTTATTATATTTATGACATATTCATAAATTTAAATATGGTTAAGGAATTTTGTTAACTTCTTTTAGACTGATAATGGTATTGTGGTCATGCTTTTAAAAAGAGATCTTATCTTTAGAATTACATACTCTCTAAAATTTACGGATAAAATGGAATGCTGTCTACACGTACTTCAAAGTATTACAGGAAGGGGATAAGATGATAGGGATTTAAATGATACAAAATTGGACATGAGTTGATAATTGTTAGAGCTGGGTGATAAATATGTGGAATTATACCATTGTGTCTACTTTCATATATGTTTAAAACTTTCCATAATAAAAGATTTTTTATAGGGATAAATAAAAATAAAGTGTTCCCAGCTTGGCTAGACTCTCTTATACCTCCCAGAAGAAAATAAAATCTTCTCTGGAAGGCTTTGAAGCATTTGTATAGGAAGATTGGCTCACTTAAAAAAAAAAAAAGGCACCAAGTACATGAAGAAGAAAGACACCAAGAGTAAGAGTCAGCCAAGAAAATGAAGTTCAGAATAAAAGCTGCAAAGATAGCAAATACATATAACAATAAATAAAAGAGTGCATGGAAGAATAAAAAAGAAGGTAGGGACTATCAAAATTGAATGGGAAGATTTGGGAAAGAACAAAATGGAACTTCTAAATATAAAAGAGTGTAATTCTTGAAAGGAAAATTCAAAATGGAATGGTTTGGTAGTAGAATAGAACCAACAGAAGAAAAAAACTGGTAAAGAGAAAGATCTGAAGAAATTATCCAAAATATAACACAGAGACTAAGAGACAAGAAATATAAAAAAACAACAACAAAAAACAGGTTAGTAGAAACGAAGCACAAGATGGGAATGTAAAATAAAATTCTACTTGGAATTCCAGAAGGACATTCTAGAAATTGAAAGAGTTACAAACTTACAAATTTCCATAATTGATAAAAGACAGGAAGATTCAGGAAGTCCAATAGACCAATATATAATAAAAAGAAATCTATGCTTATACAAGTACTGGTAAACTCCAGAATAAAGACAAAAAAAGAATATGGTAAAAGCACTCAGAAGAAGAGAATAATTACTTACAAAGGAAAGAGAATTATAGTGGCGGTTCACTTTTATGGAAGTCAGAAATACTGGAAAATAGCTTCTAAGTGCTGAAAAAAGAAAATAGCTTTCAACCTAAAATTATATATCCAGAGAAACTACCTTTCGAGAATGAGAGTCAGACAAAAATATTTTCAGGCAAACACAAATGAGAGAGTTTACCAGCCAATGAACCTCACAGGAGGAAATTCCAAAAGTCTGGTAAATAAGTACTGTTTAAGGGAAATAATTCAGTCTAAAGGAAAGTATTCCAAAAAGGAAGGTCTGAAATGCCAAAAAAAAAGAAAATGGTAAACTTCTACGTAATTTTAACAATATTGACCATGTCTAATTAATTGGATTTTAAAGTCCAGATAGCAATAAAATCTGTGTAATAACAGCATATGATTCAGGAAGGAATATCAAAATTAAAGCATTCTTTAGCCTTTAGCATTATTCAGGAGAAGGGTAAAAATACTAACTTTAGAACTGAAATATGCATATTAAAATATGCAACATAATCACTAAAAGAAAAGATAAAGTGCGTAAACTAATAGAAAAACAAGTAGAATAAGAAAATAAGAAAAACAAAACTGTATTAACCTAAAAGAGGGCAAGAAGGGAAAATAAAAAAGAAAGAACACGGAGAAAGTTAGACAAGTAGCAAAAATAACGTAGTAAAAATGAATCCAAATATATCAGTCATCACCATCAGTTTAAATAGATTAAATGCTTTAGTTAAAAGCAAAGATTCTAAAAATGATTTTTTAAAAAGTCTAGCTATGTGTTATTTACAAAGCAATACAAGACAAAAGGTATATTGAAAATAAAAGAATGGAAAAACACATATCAGGCAAGCGAAAATTAAAAGTTACCGCAGCTTTATTAGTACAAAACAAAATAAGCTTTAAGGCAAAAAACATCACTAGAAACAAAGAAAGTCACATAAAAAGTTCAATCATTAAAAAGATAAACTAAGTCATAAATGTAGATGTACTTAATAACATGGCTTCAAAATAAATAAAGCAAATATTAACAGAACTATGAGGAAGAAGTACAAAAGTTACCACCATAACAGGAGATTTTTAACATATCTTTGTGTAAATGGATAGCTCAAGAAAACAATAAAGTAAAGGCATAGGAAATTTGATCAACATACATTAAAAACCTCACCTATTTTACTGTTTTTCAAACCATTTTGACCCTGATCTTTAATAAGAAATTCATCATGAACCTATACATACTTATATATATTCACAAGCACATACATACACATGCACACACATAATTGAAATAAAAGATTTACAAAATAATATTTATACTTCATAAGTGGAATGTATTACAATATTTTTCTATTTCATTCTATTCAAAAATTTTAAATGCTAGTGGTGATTTTCTAAATTAATTTTATATTCTATTAATGAAATACAACCCACAGTTACAAAATACTAACTAATGAATATATATTGAATGCATCCAACAACTGGAAAAGACATTCTTTTCAAACACACATGGAAATATATATGAAAACTGACAACATTCTAGGACATTAGATAAGTTTTAACAAATTTCAAGAAATCTGTTTCCAACCAACTACATTCACTGACTGCAATGGAATTAAATTAGGAATTAACAAAAAGGATAATTTAAAATTCTATATGCTTGGAAAATTTTAAATGTGCTTTTAAAAACCTACAGCTCAAGAAAAAAAATCGTAACGACAATTAGAAAATACTTAGAACTGAATAAAATTAAAAAGTTGTCAAAAGTTTTGTGATACAGCTTATAACAGAAATGAAGAAAGACTGGAAATTAATGAGCTGAATATCTAACTTAGGAAATTACAAAAAGAATAAAATAAACTTCAAAAAGTAGAAGGTAGGAAATAATAAAGAGCAGAAATTAATGAAATAGAAAACAAAGATATAGTACAGAACATCAATACAGTAAAAACTTGCTTCTTTGAAAAAAGACTAATAAAATTAACAAACCTCAGGCTAGATTGATCAAGGAAAATGAAAAGCATGAATCAATAATATTAGGAATTTAAAGGGAAAAATAACAGATTCAGATTAGAAAAATAATGAAAGACAATATTATAAACATGTCAATAAATTTGAAAATATGGGGGAAATGGAAAAAATCTAGAAAACTGTAAGTGACTAAAATAGAAAAAGAGAAATTCTGAATGTTTTATAACCATTAAAACATTTTGATCATCGGTTTACAAGTTCCACACAGAAACTACCCAACCCAGATAGTTTTACAAGCATGTCTGATCATTCAAAGGAAAGATAATTGGCATGTTACGCATAATAAAGAGAATACTATATTTTATTTCATAGACTAGGATGGGAGTAGAATAAAAGGAGAAACAGTCCCCAGCTCATTTTATAAGGATTGTATATTCCTGATACCAAAATCAGACAGGGACACTACAAGAAAGGAAAATTGCAGGCCAATGTCACTCTTAAACAGAGATGCAAAAATACAAAATGTATATTAGACATTAGCAACCAAATCCAACTATGTACAAAAAAGAAACTATGTTCTACCAGGTTACAAGGTTGGTTCAACAATAGAAAATCTATTAATGTAACTCACCAAGACAACAAATGAAAGAAGAAAACTCATATTTTTATCTCAATAGTTTCAGCAAAAGCATTTGTCATTACCTTCATTAAGGAGAGTTACCACATTAAAATCAGATGTGATATGATAGTGGCTGAGTGGTAAACAGTTTATATTGCCCTCTTTGGTATGAAGGAAATATGATTTGAAATAATTTTTTCAGATTTAAATGAGGTCTTCCTAAAGTATTACATTGAGGAGATGTGTCAACACAAGGTGATCTATGACTCTGCCAAGTCTTAAAGAACATTAGCTATTATGTAATTCCCAATAAAACTGTCTTGGTTTTGAATCACTTAGTATTTTCAAGTACTACAACGAAAGTAAAAGGCAATGATAACCATTATTATGAACATTTACCTTGAGTTTGTGTTCTTTCCTGTTTACAATCACAGCTGTGATTTGCTGGTCCATGAAAATCAGAATGGTGACCAACAAAGCTGGGATAGCAGCTGCAAGGTACACCCACCAGGGGTTTCCTCCAAAGGGTGGAACAAACCAACCCCGGTTTGGACTTGTTGGCTTTAAGAAAAGAGAAAACATTTTTCAAAACAATATTAATACATACTACTTGGTGAAAAATCAATGAGAGACACACACTTTCATTTTCGGAGAGCCAACTCATTCTAAAATAGAAGCAGTATTACTGATAGATTGGACAACAAAGACTATTCACCAAAAACTTCCTAAATGAGGTTATTTTTAGGGCAATATTTTAAATGAAGGAGACTAAGACTATACGCTGATGGAACAGAAGTAAATGCCATTTCGTGCATTTAGGATGATCTAAGATAAGGGCTCAAGATGGAAGAACTGAAGTGCCCTTAAGTTTAAGGGGCAGCGATAAGAAAAACCCAAAAGTAATATTCAGTAAAGAGGCAGGCAAGAAATTACAAAACCACCACGAACTTTGTTCATGGGTTTTGGCATTTATACTGAAGTTGTTTCTACTACTGCCAAATTGTAATAGTTTCACAATACAAAATATAAAAAGCTACAATATTTTTGTGTTATAATTGAACTTTTTATTTAAACTTACCTGGTATTTCTTATTTTACACATGCACATGACCCAGAATAACTGATTAAGTCCTCAGAAAATCACAGAAAATAAAAAATATGGTCATTTTTGTAGTTTTCCATCTATCCTCTGTCAGCAGATCAAAGATCTCTACTACAGCAAAAAGATATTTTCCTATCCTTTTCCTAACTTTAAACAATGTAAATAAACTAAAATAGAATACTATCTATGAATTATTTTCTCCACATTTACTATCAAGAAAGTCTCATTTCTCCTCTGAAGATATTTCTGTCTTTCGTCTCACTTTGCTCACAATGCCATCACTGAACCTATCCACATTTTACTACCTTGACCAAGTTGTGAGCTTGCAGGGAAGGAACTTTGTCTTGCTCTTCAATGCATTTCAAATCCCCAGTCTAGGGCCTGACTCAAAGCAAATATTCAATAAATATTGACTTGAACCAATGATTGAATGAATAAGAACTTACATTTGCTAATGAATATATGATGGCAGAGATAATGCAAGAAATATTCTGTTTCCTATAACATAGATATCCCTTCCTCATTAAGTAGTTATTAAGCTAAAACTGCAGTTAGTTTAATTTTTCTTACCCTGTATGTGGTCTCAGTGATGGAGAAAGAGGTTAGGAGTGTTCTAGTACATAGGTGAAAGACTTATAATAGAAAATTAGGTAGAGATCTTTAAGAATGACTGAAATTTTAATAGGTAAATTTTACCTATTAGACCTGCACATATCAACTGGTTTATAAAATGAGTAATTCCTATATCTTCTTTGTAATAATTAAAATTCACATTACATATAAATGTGTGTGTATATGGCAGGTAGTTTCCTAGCAGGAAAAGAGCACTGAATTAGTAATGTAATCTTGGGCATTTTACTTAATTTTTATGAGCTTCAATCTCAACTTCATAAAATCAGGATGATGATAGTTACATTGCATCCTAGAATTATTATATGGATCAAGGTGATAGGTTGTATGAAAATACTTTGGATATTTTAAAATACTCTAAAAATATAAAACAGAGTTTGTAATGTTATTATAAGGTATTTTTCAATAAAAGTCAATACAATGTGAACTTTGCATTTAATCCTAGTCAGATATTTAATTTTAGTGAAGAAATAGACAAAATGTATACAGTTATGTATTGCTTAATGACAGGGATATGTTCTGAGAAATGTGTCATTAGGCGATTTCGTCCTTGTGCGAACATCAAAGAGTGTACTTACACAAACCTAGATGGTATAGCCTACTATACACCTAGGCTATATGGCACTAATCTTATGGGACCACTGTCATATATGCATTGACTGAAACATTGTTATGCAGCGCCTGACTGTATATACGCCTAGCAAGAAACCATTTTTTTTTTTTTTGGTGAGGAAGGTAAGCCCTGAGCTAACATCTGTTGCTGATCCTTCTTTTTGCTGAGGGAGACTGGCCCTGAGCTAACATCTGTGCCCATCTTCCTCTATTTTTTATATGTGGGACACCTGCCACAGCATGGCTTGATAAGCGGTGCATAGGTCCACCCCTGGGATCCCAATCTGCGAACCCCAGGCCGCCGAAGCAGAACACGCGAACTTAACCACTACACCACCAGGCTGGCCCCAAGAGACCATTTTTGAAATAAAAGAAATGGATAATTGTGCAAAGCTAACTCAAAGAGAGATATGAGAAACTGGAATTGAGAAAAGCAAAGAAAGCCAGAGTTCCAGGAACGACCAAAAGACAGAAGTTCACCTACCTTGAACTCGCTTGGCACAAGTAGTTTTGGAGTATCCACACCTACTAGAGCATCTATTACACAAAAGATGAGAATGGACAAGATAATGGCAAAGTCACTGATCAGTTTCCTTGCCTGAAAAAATAAAAAAGAAACAGGGACCGTTTAGTACTAGATACACATACTTGCCTGTGTTTGAACTGAACGAAGAATTCTGTAGTTGCTAACGGTTCACGGTAACAGCTTCATCAACAAATTAAAAGTGAAGTGTCACACTGCAGAGAGACTATTTTTTAAATTGTTATTGCATCACGTTCTCACCTGGCCAGAAATAATCTAATCCCACAGAACATGTCACTCTGTGTGTGTGTGTGTGTGTGTGTGTGTGTGTGTAGGCAGGGGAAAGGAATCAAAGATAATATATCCCTGAAATATTGTACAAACACTCTTCCTGTACACAGCACAAAGGAGACCTGGATAAGGATGAAATCTCAAGGCGTATTGTAAAAAGCTGCACAAAAACACAGACTGTTGTTTGCCATCTGGGAGGTAGCGTTGTGAGTATAGAATGAGATAAATTCCATAAGGTGACCTAAAAAACACCAAGAATCTAGCAAGGAAGTGGTTACAAGTGCCAGTCTATTGAGTGGACTCAAGACCTCAGAGAAAAGTAAAATGATGGAAGCTGGGAATTTGACGGCGTTGCTAACTTTGTCAAAGAAAATATTTTTCACTCTAGGCTAATGTTTAAAATCACCTCTATGTGGAGCATCTCTTCTCCACCACTTCTTAAGTGTGGCTGCCATTATTTGACAACTTTCAAACTTCCTAAGTACCTGCCTCTGGTCAGGACAAGGACTGGGCTTTATGGGATGTAGCATGAAACCCAAACTTTTCCCATGGAGTGGGTGCAGAATGGCCATTTCTGAGTCAGCAGGGGAGCATGGGACTGTTTAGTCATTTGGCAGTTCCTCTGTGGTGTCCAGTGGCACTGACAAGAACCTAAGAGCATTACTAGAGCACAGACACCTGAGTTTCTCCATAAGGTATGTAGAAACAGTAGTGCATAATCTGATCATTCAACGAGAACTGACTCAATACCTAATACTTTGCTTGGCACCAGGGATACCACAGTGAACAAAACAGACACAATCCATGTCTTCTTGAAGCTCACAGTCAAGTCATACACAAGGAAGCCTGCTCCTAAATAAAATCAGGGTTGATTCAGAGGTTATCAAGTTATCTCAGGGTGAGTGAGCAGCCAGTTTGCTGGTGCTGCTAGATGAAGAGAGATCAGTGATGGGCTGAGTGGCTGCCCAGTTCTCAGGACAGAGGGTCTTCAGAAAGAGTAGCAAGACTACTGCAGTCAGGTGTTCAATAGAAACTGGGGTGAAGAACGGAATTACTTGGCGATGTGGGTATGCTGAAGGCCGTAGTAGTGCTCAACTGTTGACGGTTACCAGGTGTCAGGAGCCTTGGGTACTAACTAGCAGCAGGATCAAAGAGGCACTTTTGGCCAGGATTTCCTTTCCCTCTTAGAGGGCTGGATTCTACTAGGTTTAGCTTTCTTGAGAAGTACACACAGAGGAGCAGAAAGCCAGCTACGGGACCTTTTAGGAGCAAGTTAACAACAATTACAATAATTTCAAGCACAAATAGATGGCAGGGGTCAATCTGGAGAGAAAATATAGTACAGCACTTAGAAGCACAGTTTCTATAGTCAGATTACCTGGGCTAGAACTCCAGCACCATTATTTCCTGTCTGTAAATACTTATCCTTTCTTAGCTTCAATTACTCTATCTGCAAAATGCAGCCAAAATAATCCCTACCACTTCGTTGGTTTGTTATAAGAATTAAATAAGATAAGCCAGGAAAGTGCTTAACATAACACCTGGAACACAATAAACTCCCCTGATATACGTTAACTATTGTTAGTCCAAGTTCCACAAGGCCTCTCTGGCTGCAGAAACCACTGGAATAACTAAATAATCTACTCTCAGGAGGTCTCTGAAAGGAATCTTCAATTCCAAGAAACAAGAAATAAAAGCCCAGTCTTTAGAACTGCCACTCAGAGCTAATTTTGGTTGGAAGTATCTGGAATCCCTGTAGAAAAGAATATTTCCCAGGGGCTCAATACTAGAGGAAACTCCCATTTCTTAAGTTTTGTGCAAGTAAGTGTTGACGTGGGCAGTTCAGGATGGTCTAGCAACAGGGGGTCATGTGAAGCAGTTTCAGGAATATATTAAGATATTACAATAATCTCTCTAGTCTAGTAAGTCATAAATCCTGGAAGACCAGAGGTCATTGCAAAGGCAAAAAAGAAGTTATCTCTTCTTCATCACCCTCCCAATCCCTCCCCAGCAAATCCAACTTGTTGGCATCTCAGATATCCTAGAAGTTGTTCAAAAAGGGAGGAACAGTTATTAAAAAGACAGCACTCTTCCTTTTTTTTTTTCCAGAAAAAGAAGGGAAGTAGAGGGTAGCAAATGAATCCAATCCACAATTCCTTGGTAGAAATTCCCACAGGGTCTGTACCTCTGACCCTGCTAGAGGACAGATCTGCTTGACTGGAATCACTACCTGGAAATGGTGCTTCCTTAGTTAGGAGAGAAGGCATTCTCAGCCTTCCATAAACTGAACACTGAAGCCCTAAACCTGCTCTTTCAGCAGTGTTCTCCATCTTAATTAATGTCAATTTATTTTTTCCTGTTGCTCCGGCAAAAAACTTTGGACCATCCACATGACATTTCTCTTTCTTTCACATCTTACATCTATAATAGGCCAGCAAATTGCCTCCAAAACATATCCAGGATCCTGTCCCTTCTTACCACCTCCATTGCTATTACCACGCTGGTCTAAGCTACCACTTTATCTCACGTTTCCTGCATTAGTGTTCCACCCCATCTTCCTGCTTCTACACTTGCCCCCTGTACATTGCCAACATAACACCCAGAATAATTACGTTAAAATTTAGGTCAGATAATATGGTAGGCAGAAGAATGCCCCCCTAAAGATGTCTATGTCCTAATTCTTGGAACCTATGACTATATAATGCTACATGCTAGGGAGAATTAGGTTGCAGATAGAATTAAGGTTGCCAACGAGCTGACCTTCAGATTGGGGAAATGATCTGGGATTATACGGATGGGCCCAAGGTAATCATAAGCATCCTTATGCATGAATGAGGGAGGCAGAGGAGTTAGTGTCGGAGTGATGCAGTGTGAGAAAGACTAGACTGGCCATCGATGACTTTGAAGATGGAGGAAAGGGGCCATGAGCCAAAGAATGTGGGCAGCCTCTAGAAGCTGGAAAAAGCAAGGAAACACAGTCTCCCCCAGGGTCTTCAGAAAGAATGCAGCCCTGTCAACACCTTGATTTTACCCCCATTGAGACCCATTTCAGACTTTTGACCTCCAGATCTCAAGACAATAAATTTGTGTTGTTTTAAGCCATCATTTGTATAGTAATTTGACATAGCAGGCATGGGAAACTAATAACTAATATAACTAAACAGATAACTTATCTATTTCAGTTTAGTTATTAGTTTCCCAAATTTATATACAGATATAAATTTGGAAGAACCACTCGGCAATGGTATTCTTGTCAAGTGTGGCACTATTACACTGTAGTATAAAAGTAGCTAAAAAAGACACATACTAATAAACTTCAGGATTACATTTCTTAAAATTTATGGGAACAAACGCTACTCTATTAATAATATTGCTTAACCTCATTAAAAATCACAGCCAGGGTGACATTCTGTATAATATACTCCCTTCTATTTCCCCTTCCTTCTCCTTAAATTGTATAATACAGTTCAGTTACAGCAGAAATCACTCCTGGAGAGGGTTTATTGTAAGACATTCATTTCTAAGTTATTGGATCTAGTTTAAACTTTACAGTCAAGGAAATTGATTTTTCCCAAGCCACTTTTGTATTCAACTCTAAATCCTCTAATTGGAGAAGGCAGGTAGGGGTGCTATTTTAGCAGGCTATTCAGGTCTTACCCTATACTAAAATGAAACTTTAATTTGAACAACGCAAAACTGACAGTAGAACTAGAAAGTGCTCTAAAGATGTCAAGCTCTGAGTACATACAGCCTACAAGATACACTCTACGACCTATGTACAGGAGCTTTGAGTCTGACTTGAAGGACATAAGAATTGCTCTATTTGGGCCCTTCTTACCTTTCCAAACACATTTACAAAAAAATATATATGAATTTCCTTTCATTGTTTTTTTTGTTTATTTTACCTTCCATTTCCATCAAACTTAACCTCTTTCAAAAACTCTAAAATAGTTCTCTCTTATGTGAGTCAATATATAAATAAAGAAATCAAATTAGAAACCCATAGCTCCTAATTCCCTACTAGTTATTGCTGGTAATGATTAGAAGTAAAAGTGCCAAAATTTTCATGAGAAAACCTGTTCCTACAAGATCTCATGCCCAATCTTTTGGATTCAGAGGCATTAAACCTAGCTTGGACAAACACCATAACTTGTGGGTGTCCATCTAACCTATCTCTAAGTCTCTCCAGGCTCAAACTTCAATAACCTAGGAATATAAACTATCACATTCTAAGAAAAACACAAATTAAAATAACTCATATATAGTAACGGCTTGCCATAAAAAAAGTTTGTTTTTTCTAACAATACACAGATGTGCTACAACATACAATAATTCCCACCTCCATTTACGAATGAAGGGAAAAAAACGTGTTTCAACTAAGGTTCTCTCTTTTACATGAGACTGGTTTTAAACTCTTTTATTTTTGTTTACCATTTTTTAATTACAAAAATGAAGAGGAGAAAAATATTTCTGTTCTCTGCAGAATTAATGATAAAATATCTCAATTAATCTAGTAAGAAGTAACCAGCTGAAATATTTAAACTGCCAAAGCAAAGAAAAAATTAAGTGGATGGGAAGGGAAATTCAAATAACCATACGCTGTTCTCTTGTTCTTGGGCAAAAACAACCTAATAAATCTATTATAAACATACTCTTCATGAAGGATGATACTGTATTAATTATTAAGAGTCATAATCATAGAGACACCAACAGTGAGAAGCTAGTTAATTTACAGGGGAAAAAAATGAATTTGGCTCCCCTGAAGCCCCAGAGGAGGTTTGGTTTTCACTTTGCAAGGACTGCAGCTGCTCCTAAATTAACTGGGGGAAAGGCTGAGAGCCTGCAGATCAGCTCTCCATGGATGGAGCTGCTATAAAGAAACAAGTACAGCAGCAGGTGCTCTGTGGGTTCTCAACAAATATTAATTCACAACGTCAGTTCCTCTTATGATCGTGGTGCTTGGAAAATGCTAAACAACAGTGTAAAAAAGCATTTATTCTAAAAGGGAAAAAAAAGGGTGCTAGACAAATATGTGCCTTTTGGCAAACATGAAAAGCCATAAAATACCATGAGAATTTTGAAATCTGAATCCCCCCAGTAGCCAATGCTATAAAGCACCGTAAAAGAAAGAAGAATTATATCAGTGTAGCAATCATAATACACTGTACTTTGAATCAATAATAGCCACTATAAGTAGAATTCAATAAAAGGAAAGTCTGATTTAGACTCTAGGATTTTAATGCCGTAAGTTCCAGAGTCAGAAAGATTTCGGGAGCAAAAAAGGGAAATGGATTGGGCAATTTATCTGCATGGGTCTTAGAGCTTGTCAATGGAAGTCTACCAGAAAAAAGAATGTTTTCTTTCAAGCATGGAATACTCTTTCAAGCATGGACATAGGCCTAATGAAGTGGTTCAGCAGGGATGCTAAGGAGACTTTAGCAATCAGAGGCTTCTTCCTCCCTTCTGCCTCAAAACTGAGCAGTGCAACAAAGAACCAAATGAGTGTATACCAGAAGCAAATGAACAAACCACATGAGAGATACTAAGTCCCAATCTGGTCTCTGTATTTTAAGTTGAAACTGAAAATCTGGAGCTGATCCAGAGAAGAGTAACCAGAGGAATGTCTAGAAAACAGATTACATAAAAAATGACGGTAGGCTACACAGAAATAAACTTGTTCTGTGTAGCTTCAGAGGGCAAGAGCAGACTGCAAGGACAGAGGCTATGGAAAGGCAGATTTGCGTTTCTATCAGGAATGCCTTCGGAGATGAGAAGTTCCTGTTCCAGGAAGCATTCAAGCAGCCTGCAGAAAGTAAACAGTCTTGTTGGACTGGACGGTATTCGAAGTCCTAACACTAAAATACAATGATTAAGACCCAAATATCAAAATTTCTGACCCTCTAATAGGATCTTCTTGGATATATCCCCCAAAAAACCATTATAATAAAGTGTTCCAGCAGTTAAAAAGGAAGGTGAATTTATAATTTACATTAAGATATGAAAATAAAAATTCAAAAAGGAATTAGTAACTCATATGTATAAACGAGACAACCTGGAAATGGAATAGAGACATTTTGTGTTAATGCATGGATGTCAGTGCTGGTGACTTTTCCATGATGGACAAGTAAGCTGAAAGTGCTTAGGACCAAGAAGGTACCATGGTCAAAATTACTTCTTCCGTCCACTGACTGCCTCTTTGCCACCATTAAAAGCTCTCATAAAATGCTTTGGCCAAGCAGCACTCTCAACCCTATTTTTCTTAGGCCTCAAATCAGGTTGACTATTTTTTCTCATATACCCATAAGAACTGAAGCATTTGTAACATTCGTTAAATGTCTAAGAGATTGAGTAGTATGTATAACCAAATATCCGGATATTTGGATTAAAAACAAATTTGACTTTAAAAAATTACTTTCCTTAGTACAAAATAACACACGAATTTGAAAATCTGATTTGCCTTCACTGACAGCAAAGTCATTTTCTGAATGAGTTTCAATGGCATGATGTGGTCTGACGTTTCCACAAGAATCAGCCAAATGTCACCCAGTATTACTAACACTAGGATAGGATACAGAATACATGCCCTTTATTTCTTACTCATTGCGGGTACATTATTTTGTTTTAGTTTGACAGTTTTTACCATTCATCAAGAAAGTTTCTGAGAGAAAAAGACAACAGAATGGGGATGTCATCTGATTCTTATAAAGAGTTGTTTATAAACTAAACACACCCAACTTTAATAGAATTGTCACAGGCCAAAATGTCAACCAAGAATCAGGGTTCCAAAAATATAGCTAACTGTGGAATTCTTACTATGTACCAGGCCCATGAATTACTTATCTTTGTATCCCTACCATCTAGTATTGTATCAAGCACACATTAGACTCATAATAATTTTTTTCAATATTGAAAGAATATACAAATTAATTATAGGATATAGAATACTGTTTTTTTTTTAAAGAACAATGTCAAAGAACATTCTGCTCAAATGTCATCTAAATAAAGTGTAGACGGTGTCACAGCTGTTGATGTCACCTGGAACTTACTAATTTTGTTTATTGAAATGACAATAACAACCAGGAGACATATTAAAGAATCTTACTATTACTTCAATTCACATGAGGGTTACAATTGGTACCTATTCTAAGGAGAGGAAATTACACAGTTCCTTAAGAAAGGTATTTTCATGCCAATTACATACACCAGTGGCCACACTGAATTTGATATATTAAGGTATCAATAATTTTGCCTAATTCAGAGGGCTCTGTAGCTTTATGAGTTCTACTAATCACAATCCTGCTCTATCTTTATGCCTCTGCCTTCATTTTGCCACCGCACGTACAGTGATGGCATCACTTGTTAGTATGGGACTGACTCTGGAAGAACATTTCATGTTAATGCCCTGAGCCATCTGCCACAGAAGATCACAGATGATGCTGTGATGCTCCTACAGGGAGTTTTGATGCCGAAAGACTTTGACTAAAGACTTGAGGCTGATGTAACAGACCAGTAACTGTATGGGATAACAGACTGATCACCCCTCCAAAAAGAATGGGGAGCACGAAGGAGACACTCAGTGGAGGACTGGTACTCCACCCATGTCCACTGAGCATTAGGGTTCTCTGGAAGTGCCTGATAGAAAAATCAGATTCCTGAATGACAGGCTAGCAAAGGCAAACTTAAGTGCTCATACTGATGGATTGCTAGTGGCTTCATGAGGGAGGGAAAGAGTGGGTAAACTGACTTGGTCTAAGCAAAGGTAACGAGGGACTGAACTAGAGGAATAGAAGTGTAAGTATGAAGGAGAGAGATTATAGCAGGATAATCAAGGGGACTGTGACGAGTTTAATATGACAAAGAAAAACTTGGAGAGGCAAATGTGATGGATCTCATCTTTTGTCACACCAGATCCATTTTCCACCTTGCTCTCTGCCTTAGGAGGCTGACCTGTGTAGTCTACAATGGGCTCCCTTGCTGTCTGGGTTTAGCCTGCAGCAGCCTGGACAGGCCATCAGAGGGAAGAGAATGAGATCAGAGAACTGATTCCTGTAGCTGTATCCCTGGGAGGTTGCCTCAGGCTGGCTCCATCCCTCAACCCAATGTCACAGCACCTCTCAAGAGAGCTGTCTCTATCCTTCTCCCTTCTTCTAGCTTCCAGCAACCACTCCCTTCTTTTGGGCCTGGGATAGTAACAACCCCACTGTTCCTAGCACTGAACACTACACTCTCTTGTGGTTTCCCTAAACCTTTATTAAACCCCTCAAATCATCCTAATTTGAGTATATCATTTGCTTCCTGCTGGGACCCTGACTGATATACCAAATGTACTTTTAAGACTTTGATCCTGGGTGGCTATGAGGATAGGTGATGTTATTAGCTGAGAGAAGGAATATAGGCAGATGATTAAGTTAAATTGTGGAAAGAAAAACCACATTTTGAATTTGCTACATGACAATTGTGGATAATCCACAGGGAGAGGTTGACAGCAACTGCAAAAGCAGACCTGGCATAAAGATGGAGATAATTATTAATTCTTGGAAATTTGCAATCTTGATCATTGCTACAAGCAATAGTTTAATACAGAGAATTTGTTTAATTTAGGACATGGGGTCAGAAAACTCTCTTTAAAATTATAGAATACTAGGGCTTAAAAGGATGTTAATTGTCACCTACCTGAGCTCTCCCTTGATGAGGGTGGTAACTAAAGTCCACAGTTAGCTATCAAAGGGCACACTGCTAGTTAATGGCAGTGCTGGCAACAGGATCTACAGCTCCTGGGTTCCCACACCTGTGTTCTCTCCACAAAATGCAGCATTTGTCTCTACTGGCTTTCCACTAGACAACAAGTATTGGGTACCTAGTCTGCAGTCAACCTAGTGCTAGTGGACGTGAGGAATAAAATAGAAGTATAACTGTTATCCAGTACTTTACAGTCTTAATTGACTAGCAATTCATACAAATGTTTAGAAATGAAAATACAAAAGAGAAATGACTGCAAGCTAAGAAAACAGTACATCTTGCGTGACAAGGGCACTGTCATCCAGTATTCACATTTTGAGTTTTTAGAGGTTTCCTGTGAATTGTGGGTGTGAATGAGGAAGTTAGTAACAGTTAGGCCTGATTATTGTCACAGCAATCAAGGATTGTCTAATTTATTGTGTTTAAGCATATAAGTGTTAATTATGGAATATAATATGTAAGTATAAGAATCTATAAACCTATCTGCTTCTACCTATGGAGACCATCCTTCTAAATGACAGCTTAAATGAAAACATATTTTGGCAAATGAGAGAGAAATAAGAGGTTCCTATTATTCATGTATGTATGAATTTCTGTATGTATTGTCACTATTTAGCTATAAATGTGAAGTGAATAAGGGTGTAAGGGGGAGACAATAGTCTGAAAGACTACACACTTTAACATTGTTCCTTGGAAATCACATATATTTTCTCTTCCCTGTTTATTTTATGATTCGGTATGTACAATTCTAAACTATGTTGAGAACATTTTTAACAGGAATTATAATTAGAACGCTATCATTATTCTATTTTCACATACTCATGACTTTCTCAACAGCGCTTATCAATGCCTGAGAAATTACCTGCTTGGGCTCTCATAAGGGGAAAATTTCTTTAAATCTGAAGAGCTATTATCAATTTGGGGATTATTGCTGTAAGACAAAGGTGATGTCTACATAGACAGTTAAATGATCTCTGCGCATCTTAAGGTTGAAACAAGTTTATTTTGCAAATTATGACTTACAAGTACTTCATAAGTTTTCCACTTTTCCACCTACTATGCCTAAATAATATCAGACTTTGGCAAGTGGAAGAGATTAAATTAGCAAGTGGAAGAGAGAAAAACGGTAATGATTCCCCAAGTGTGAGCCCCCCCCCAAAAAAAAGCCCAATGAATTAATAATGAAGAAGGAGAAATTCAATAAAGAAGAAATCATCCTCAAAGATGTTTACCCAGGAATCTGTTCTACACAAAATTCATACCATTGAGGAGGCAGATCAAGGAAGCACATTCCCCAGTGTGTGAACTAGTGTTACAAGCCCAAATGTCTTCAGGGACAGGCAGTTACTGTGAATGTGTGAAGCACTGAAGTCTTAGATAATAGAGAGTTGTGAGGACAATAACTACCTGCAAAGTACAGGTTCCACCTAAGGCCTCAAGTGTGTGTGTGTGTGTGTGTGTGTGTGTGTGTGTGTGTGTGTGTATGGGTTTACAAACTGTGGGCTAAGCAAAGAATGGCTGGGGGCAGAATTCTGCCTGTGGACCACCAGTTTGTGATGTTCATTTTAGGCAGACTAAGTTGAACACTTCTTTCTATGTTTCAATTTGTGGAAGTTTTTCATTCCTTGGGCCAAATAGTTTGGGACATTTCATTATTGCCATGGTCTGAATGCTGTGTCCCCCCAAAATCCATGTGCTGAAATCCTAACCCCCAAAAATGATGGTATTAGGAGGTGGGGCCTTAGGAAGGAGCTTAGGTCATAAGCATGGAGCCTTCATGAATGGGATTGGTGTTTTTATAAAAGAGACCCCACAGAGATCCCTAGCCCTTCTGCCACATGAGGACACAGTGGAAAGGTGCTGGATATGAATCAGGAAGAAGGCCCTCACTGAACATGCTGGTGCCTGATCTTGGATTTCTCGGCCTCCAGACTGTGAGAAATAAATTTCTGTTGTTTATAAGACCCCCACTCTATAGTATCTTGTTATAGCAGCCTGAACAGACTAAAGCAATTATCAATCCTTCCCTTTATTTTCAATTCTATAAGAAGAATCAGATGGTCAAAAAATTTCCTAAGTGAAAATGAATATATCAATTTTGTTTCATTTCCTAGGAATCGAAAAAAGGAATTTCATCAGCTGTATCTCATATCTTCTGAAGTTTTTCCATTCCTTCTACACAAAACACAGGAGAGATTTCATGAGAGTCCAGCTGTATAGAGCAGTTCATTGATAAAAATCAAGTATAATCAAGATTACCTAAGAAATATCAACATCCTAAATACTGAGAACTGAACTGTAAAGCAAAAGATTACCTTAGTTTCATTCTGCAGGCAAAAAAAAAACAAAATGCCATTAACTAAATATTGATCTTATCTTGTAGTCCCTCCATGAACCAGTTTTGACTTTAAGTTCACCCAAGCATATTAACGGGAGACAGGACGTCTGCCCCACCCAGCTCAATTATCTGTTTTTCTGTACTATGGCATTCATCATTATGGGAGGGAAAGTTTGGCTCAGATGACACTCATATCTTATACCAATACTTGTGTAACAACACACTTTAAGTTTACTCCCACAGCCCATAATTCAACTACTAAATTATTCACACGTACAGGTAATGAACAAGAAATTCTACATCGAAATTCCTGATTAATATAAAGAGGTTTTGCTTATATACTTAAAAACTATGGATTTAAAAGGTCTTGTTCTTACTCATGCATTTTTAGATACTAGAATACACCCCACTTTTTCCTTTCAGTACAGTAAAAATTATGACAATCAGAATTTATGACAGAATTATGTGAGCAAAATCTTTGGAAGGTTTTTCAAAGCTGGACTACAATTCAAAAATACGTATGCATATAGACAAATACTGGACAGTAATTCTTTAAATGCACAAAATTGTTTTGGAAAGGTTAAATTACAGGTTCCTTTTTCATTTTGTAAAATTGTATCATTGTTGATACAGTGTAAATTCAATGAAAATTATTAAAAGCTCAGGTACTTACCGTGGTTGGAAAATAACGACTAGTTTTGAACTTTTTCAGAGCCATAGAAGAGGTGTAGGTGCCCAAGAAGAGGATGAAAGACATGAGCGTGATATCAGGAACAAATTCACAGTTGTTCCCCATGAGCTTTCCTCCAGATTTCAAACACTGCTTCGTCGACAGAAATGCCCAGTCAAAGGTAGCATTATGGTACTGAAGAAAAAAAACATTAAAATTTTTCTAGAGACAAAGCACATCAAAAGCAGCTTTTGATACTTGATGGTCTACATAGGGATTATGCTAAAAGTTTCTATAAAACAGTCTGAGGGTAACCATTGGAGGGCGAAACTTGATGAAGTGTTAATGGAATAACAGGTAAGGGGGGCCAGGAGGCTAGCAACTATTGAAAACACAATAAGTATGATGCAATCCGTTACTTAGTTTGAGCTCAGCTCTACAATCACCCATTTGTTCAACAGAAACAAACCACAAAGTCCTTCTTTCCTGTCAACCTTCCTAAGAGTAAACTGAGACACAATAATATCCCAAGTCTCAAAACATGAGACTCTCTGAAACACCTCTGTTGTTCAAAAAATACTTACTTTTTAGGGCAAAGCATCTTGTACTTCAAGCTGATGGCCCTACGGTTAATGCCCTCTAAAAATTAAAATTAGGTAACTCATTTACTCAGCACTTTCACAAATGAGCTATTTCTTTTCTAAATAATTACAGATTGGTGATTTAAGGAATTAAACTATAAACATGCTGATGGTCCCTGCTTTTTTAAGTGCATATCCTAATAAAATATAGCTTTTTTCTTGTTGACTCCAGGTCAACATCATGAGCATCCACTGTCGGAATGTGTTGTCATGGGCTGTGGGGCTGCTCGTAGCATATCTATCCCTATGTTACATGGCCTCAAGCTCATAGGTCAATTTTCAAATTTTCTTCTATCTCATGAATTGCTGTCACGTTGTCAGAGTTGTACCTCTCGACAGCAGCTCACTCCTGTTCCTATTTTCTGTTTCTAATAGGCAGGAAAATTCTTTTGCTAGCATGGTGGATAAGGCTAATACACTCATCCCACAGCTGCTCTGAGTTTTAGCTGCTATCAGCGCACAGCTGCCTCATTCTCTAGACAACTGCCTTCAGTCGCATAAGAACTACCTCACCTGGAATGTTATGCCCTCTTGCAGCTAATTACTGAGCAACACTAATGGAGTGCTATTGACTGAATATTTGGGCTCCCCTAAGATTCATATGTTGAAAATCATATGTGATGGTATTTGGAGATGGGGTCTTTGGGAGGTGATTAGGTCATAAGGGTGGAACTTTCATGAATGGGATTAGTGCCCTTATGAAAAGACCTCAGAAAGCCTTCTTGGCCCTTCCACCATCTGAAGACACAATGAGACGGCTGTCTATGAACCAGGAAATGGGTCCTCAACAGACACTGAATCTCCCAGCACCATGATCCTGGACTTCCTCTTGGGTCCAGGGCTAATGAGTACATTATGTGCCAACAGAAGAGTGATTGGAGAATACCTTGCAAATAAATATGGAAAGATAAATTTCTTCTGTCCTTTGGAGGCAAGAATTCTACCTCACACCAAACACATCAACAATATCCTTTACTATTCAAGGAATTCTCTTGATATGAGTGATCTAATCATAAAAGAAGATCACACACATAAAAGAATGTCTACCCAGAAAGAGTTCATATTTTTATAGAGCTCTAAAGGTAAAGTGCTTACATAAGTCAATAAAAACATAAACTCTAGATCTTTCCCTGAAATATTTTTTTATCTATTAGCTTCAACTTGTAAACAGCTGAATTGCATAATTATTCTTTTATCAAACTCTGCTTCTGAGAGGTGATTAATCATGTCTCATTTTGTTTTTCAGATTTCTGCATATGGATGTTTTTAGCAGCACACATTTAAAGTTTAGATGTCATAATAGGTAGTAGATTTCTTTGTTTTAAAAATCAGCAAAAATTTACCATAATTTCACCTCAGCACTTTAATATCAGCAGGATCCTTCTTTATAACTAGAGTTCCCCAAAGAGGTAAGCTGCATTCAAACGATCCCCACAGGAAGATTTATTGATTTTCTTACAGAGAGGTGAAAACTACACATATGTATATGAAATGACAAACATGTTTTCTTGCTTACATCAACTTAAAATGCCAATATCACTATTTTGTAAGCCTCAAGTGATTCTTTGTATCATTGTACAGAAAATTTAACCTCCAAACACCATCTTTCACTAAGAGCTTCAGTGTGAAAACTTTAGGCAGCATGTATGTCTCAGTATACACGTCTTAATACATAAAGTTTCCCACTCCCATAAAACTTAAACACCAGCTAATAAATAATTCTATTTAAATATCACTGAAAGGCATCTACAGTATTTGTATTATTTCAGTGTTATCATTCCATATAAGCTGATATCAATGAAGGTTAACTCCTTAAAACTTCAAGTAGGATCCATATCAGGAACAAACTAAACATTAAGACAAAGTATGACTCATCTATTAGTGGCGTGAACGTGCAAATACTCAAAGTAGAGTGTTAGATAATTAGCTGATAATTTCATCATCACAGATACCAGTTTATATAATTTTTACTCCAATCTCCTTTTGTTATCTATGAAAAATATATTTTTTCTTCAGAGGTCCGTTTTGCTTTGCCTATGGAAAGGGACCACAAAAACAATTGAAACTGCATTGATTCAAGTCAGCACTTGCTATAATCCAATGGTTTTCAAATTTTAATTATCACTGAAATATGTTTTTCAAGTGAAATTTACCCACAACCCCAATATTTAAAACTGAGCTATTCTACCCTATGTAATTTAGAGGCATTGAGCCTCTCTCTCTCTCAACACCCCTGCCCACCCCAAGTCAGCCCCTGAGTCACCTCTCTGGAATCCTAGCTCAGTCTGAGGCAATACTACTTTAAAAATAATGCTGTTTTATTAATAAAGTTATCTATATATCTATTTATCACTTATTAAAAGTTATCTAAAATTACCGTGAATAGTTTAATCCAGGACTGAGCAAACTATATCCTATAAGCCAAATTCAGCCCACCTTGCTTTTGTAAATAAAGTTTTATTGAAACACAGAATCAACTTGATGGCACTAAAAACAACAACAAAACTACTTCTTGGGAAATTACTCTATATCTCTACTTGGGTCCTCACAGGCATTTTAAATTTAACATGTTCGAAACTATCTCCTGATTCCTCTTAAACCTGCTCCCGCTATGCTCTCGCCCATCTCTGTTAACAACAATTTCATCCTTCTAGATCCTAAGAACAGAAAACCTTGAGGTCACTGTTAATTCCTTTTTCACAAGTAACATTATGGCGAAGACTTTATATGAAAATACATCCTAAATCAAACCACATCTCACCCATAACCACTGCTACCACCCTCTTTCAAGACAGCCTTGTCTCCTCTGAGCTTAATTCAGGAGACTTTTATCTCACTGATTCTGTCCTTTACTCCTAAGAGGTGATTCTCACTCCTCTATGGCTTTGATCTTTATTTCTAACACAAAATTCTATACGTAGTATTTAAATGCTTAAATCAGAACTTTAAGGACAAGAAAAATGAGAACATAATTGCAGAAGTTTTCTCTGTCTGTCGGAACTCTCATAGCACATTATCTGTACTTCTCATGATGTCTATAACTTTCTATTGCAAGTATACTGTAGCTCCCGTCAATGAGACCATCAGTGTTATGAGTGTGCAAATGCTCAGAGAGATGTCTAACAGGTCTGGAAACCTGGATCTAGAAGAGATGTCAAGTTTGGAGACATCGACTTAGGAGCCAGCTGCAAAGAGGTGATAACTGGAGTAATAAGATTTAATACAAACTACAAAGGGAAAATGCGCTGAAAGAACAGAGTGTAAAACATCTCCAGTACCCACAATGGAAGTGAAGATACCACAAAAGACTATGGAGATGTCATGAGAGTGTGGGTAAAAGGAGAAGCACAGTGAAAATGCTGAAAATCAAGGGAGGAGAAAATGGGAATATGTAGGAGAGAGTTGAGAGGGTCAAATGTTGCAGAGAAGATGATTAGGGATGAAGACTGAGCAAAATCCATTGATTTTTTTTTTTTTTTTTTTTTTTTTGGTAACTAGATTTTCGGTAATTTCTTGAGGGAGTATTCAAAAGAGAGAAATGAGTTGAGAAATAAGTGAGAGTGAAAATACTGAAATAGCAATTCCAGACTATTTTTTTTTTGTGTGAGGAAGATCAGCTCTGAGCTAACATCCGTGCTAATCCTCCTCTTTTTGCTGAGGAAGACAGGCTCTGAGCTAACATCTATTGCCAATCCTCCTCCTTTTTTTCCTCAAAGCCCCAGTAGATAGTTGTATGTCATAGTTACACACCCTGCTAGTTGCTGTATGTGGGATGTGGCCTCAGCATGGCCGGAGAAGCGGTGCATCGGTGCGCGCCTGGATCCGAACCCAGGCTGCCAGTACCGGAGTGCGCGCACCTAACCGCTAAGCCACGGGGCCAGCCCCCAGACTATTTTTTCAAGAAATACAGTAGCAAAAGGATAGGCTAGAGTGTGCGAGCACTACAAGATCAAGGCAAGTTCTTTAGGGCTGCTGAAGACTTTTGAGATGTTTGTGGTTGATGAGAAAGAACCCAGTTATGGGGATGGAAGGAAGAAAGGAGTGCTAGGAAAAATAAGAATGGAGAGAGGAACGTGAAAGACTAAGAGAGAGAGAGATTGACTAGGACTTGGTCAACCGGACCAGGAATGGGTAAAGGCTAGAAATGACAAAAGTATAGAGTCTGCAGACCAAAGAGACTGTGTGTCACAAAAAAATAAGAAAGAATAGCCGACCAAGACAGGGGCAGAGTTCCATTTAGGATATAGCAGGCACCAAAAGAAGTATTAGTTAATTGAATGAATAAAATCATTCATCAAGATCCAAATAGTTGACATAATCAAGGAAGATATCTACCAATTTATCTACCTTTTTCATCTGGAGGACAAAATTAAAGTAAAATAAACTCTCAATTTAGAATTACCAGGTAAAATATAGGAAACCCAGTTACATTTGAATTTCAGAAAAAACAATGAATAATATTTTTACTATAAGTATGTCCCATGCAATATGTAGGACATACTTATACTAAAAAAGATTATTCATTATTTATCTGAAATTTAAATGTAACTAGGACCCTATTTTTTTTCTTTTTTGCTAACTCTGGTGATGATATTTCAATTAGATATAGGCTATTTAGAGTAACAATAGCATGTGGAAAATAGAAAAATGTGGCCAAAAGAAAAAAGAAAATTCATTAGGCCCCGATTACACGGACGAACTAAGATAAGCTTTAAGGGAGCAATAAAGAAGAATAAAACAATAATTTTTAAAAGTTTCCTTGCAGAAATATAATATGTCCACTTAAATATTAACTAATAATACAAGGCAGTGAAAGAAAGTGTCTAAATGAATGGTACAGAGACTGGCAGATCAGAAGAGGGACTAATCAATTTCATTGAGCACAGAGAGAACAAAATTTAAATTAAGCCTTGAAAGAAGGATTGACAGTCCTTGTAGAACTCTCATACTCAAAAGGCAGTAGGAAGAAGAGTGACAGGACAACAAAATTAAAAAGGAATGAAAGAGAGAGCAACAAAAGCCAATGGAAAAGAGAATAAAACTGACAAACTGTGGCTGTGTATTTCTTTTCGTATTGGCAGAAACAAAGACGTAAAGCATTAGAGAGGGAGATGCCATGAGCAAAGATGCTGATTCAAGGACATACAATACTTCATCCACTTATCTAATAAACTCTTCATTCAAAACTTGTTGAATGCTCACCATGTGGAGGAACTAACAGTGAGTGGATCAGATGGGCCAGAGCAGCTTGCTTGTGTAAATGGCTAGTGAGAAAAAAGGTGTAAAGGAAATGGGACCAAGTTGCTGAGGGTCTTAACTGAGGTCAATCTCATGAAAAGAGATTTCAATCTATTTTTCTAGATCTCATTTTATAGAGAATTACTCTGCTTATGTTGAGTGAATTTGTTTGTAAGTCTTAAAAGTAGAATTTATACTGAAGGATTAATTTTAAACTTTAAAATACTACAGCATCCTCCCCAAAGACAAAGTGGGGGATATATGAGATAGGATGGGCAAAATGTTGACAGTCCTTGAAGTTAGGTGATGTGAACATGGGGGTTCATTGTACTAGTCTCTCGATTTTAGTGCATGTTTTAAATTTTCCATAATATTTTTTAAAATAGGAACATGTAATCTTCAAGGAGATTTAAGGACAGAGTGGTTTTTGCACTTGACTTTCTCAATGAGAGAAAATAACAAGGATGCTATGCACGAGAAGATTAATATGACATTCCACTTCCCATGAAAATGAATGTTAACTCCTAGAATCACCCTGAAGGTAAATCAAATCAAAGTACTTTTGCTTCCATATCTGACTGCCAAGCAGAATTTATGAGACCGTAATAGTCCTTAGTCCCACGATTAACAGCATCTCCATGTAGACATGATATGCTTCACTGGGTAATATAATAAGCAAAAATAAATAAATAAATAAACATTAAAGATTCTACATTGCTCTCCTTAAGTATGGACTGGTAAAATATGTGCCTTTTAAAATATATATAAATGAGGTAATGCTACAAATAGAAGTCTTAAGGTTAAGTACTTAATATACTCATTTAGGGTTTTTTTCCTGCAGTGAGTAAGCCAGATTTGCAGTAATCTGCAATCTTACTTTATGATCTACAGGATGCATTTGAGCTGCAGTTGTCTGTGATTATATGTATTATGGTGAAATATCAAAACTAATTGGTTGTTCTGCTTGTGATTAAGATATAGAAAGATGTATGAGACCATCACTTCCAACCTAACAACTAAAGCAAGCTGGATAAGCTATAAAATCATAGTTTCAAAAAATCCACCAGAGAGATGAGGATGCAAAGAAACCTAAATAAACTAAATTCCAAAAAGTTACAAGACCTTCATAGGAGAGAAGAAATCCATGGCTGCCTCATCCCTGGCAGAGTAGCAGGTGGAAGATAAATCCACTGTAGATGGAGGTAAGGAGAAATAAGCCAAATCTTTAATGAATTTTTAATGGTTGCATGTAGACTAGGGTGACAGATTTGAATTCTGAGGAGCCCTAGGCATAGACCGAGCCTGTATCCACCCACCAAACTTCCTCACGGTCTTTGCCAAGTGCACAGGGGGTACATAAAAGGCTGGAGGTAAGAAAGGATTGCTGAGGGAAATCCTCCCTAAGACACAGATCTCCATTAAATGCAAGAAAGCCACTTTCCTAAGATGGGAGGCAGGGCAGGAGAGCTGAGAGAAACCCCTCTGAGGCATTCAGACACTTCTGAAAGGGCTAAGGCATCTGCTCTCTGAAGGCTGGGGGCAGAGCAGTGGGGCAAAGAAAGATCTCCCAAGACTCAGAAAGCTGGGGCATAAAAGAATACATAGAGCATTCTATGCGACTTTCTGGGATGATGGAAATGTTCTACATCTTGTTTTGAGTGGTGGTTACATGAGTATATAAAATTATCAAAACTCATTGCAATGAACATCTAAGAACTGTGCATTTTAAGGTATGCTTCAATTTAATAAAAAGCAAAACAAAAAGGAATCTAATGTGAAAAACAAATACTAACTGATCCATTCAATGACCTCCTCAGAGGAGACTGACGTTAGATTTTGAAATCTGGTCTCTCCATCTGACAGCTGGTAAGTAGAAGCAGATCTTAATGCTTATTGTTTAGATACGGTGTGGATAAGCTGTGGCTGGTCTCAAAGTTTTACAGGGACCTTTTAAAGAATTTTGTTTGCAGGTTGAAGGGATATGCCAAGCGAGAAATCTATCAGAAAATTGATGGAGGTGAAAAGAAATAAAGACACAAGTATTCCAGCAATAAATGGAAATAAAGAGAAACCTGCCTTTTTCTCTTGAGGTATGGTCATTCTAGAGTTCTAATCTCTGTCTAAATGCTCTAATGCTCCGTTTTTCATGTTCTTTCCCCCTGAAAACACATCCCTACCACTAGGAAAAAGAAAGCTTGTCTTCCTGCTAATGAAGCTGAAGAGAAAAGGCCTTCCTTCCTCTGACAGGATGTTCTCAGGGCTTTGGGACAGGGAGTCTTGCTGGTGCCCAAGGGCTGCATGTCACTTTTACAGCTCCTTCCTTCATGATCTAATTACGGCTGAAATGAAAAGAAGGAAATTAAGTCCTGATGACTGTGTGTCCTAGGAAAGGTTCAGGGTAGCAGAGCTGGCATGGCCAAGCAGAAAGAGGACTCAGTAGCCTGTCAGAAGCAGTGGCTTCCATTTTCTTCTCTCCACCAACGTGAGTTATGAAGGCAGCATGAGCTGGTGGAATGATAATAATACCTAAATAGAATAATAACAGCACCTAACATTGATTGAGAGGTAAGCATGTACCAGCCACTATGCTAAATTCTGCCTATCTATTAATTTGTCCCTTATAGTATCTTTGAGGTAAGTACTATTATCATCATCATTTTACAGATAGGAAACTGAGAAGTTTCCACAGCCTGTTAAGTAGTGGAGCCCTGAATTTGAAACCAGGCAGTCTGACATGAGAACTCAATATCTGTAAGTCCTTCTACATGAAACACTATTCTGCTGGGCAGATTTTGGAGTTAGAAAGCCCTGAGTTCAAATCCTAGTTTTACTACACACTGTGATATGGCTTTTGGAAGGTGAGTTAACCTTTGTAACCTGTTTTACTTATAAAATATAGATAACTTAAGAACTCACAAAGTTATTGTGAGGCTTATAGACAATTAATGTAAGAGCCTGGCTCCTAGCAGGTGCTCAAAACATGGTAGTTATTGTTAATGATAATAAATCATATTAGCTCTTTAATATTCATTTCTGGATCATCTATATATGGTGTGTGTGTGTGTGTGTGTGCAAAGTATACATAAAGGAATTGATATGAATAGAAAAGGAGAAATGAAAGGTAGAATAAAAGTTGTCCTTCATAATTGCACACACACACACATACACACATTTTTTTTTCTTAATTTCTTTCTCTAGAGGTGCTGAACATAGCAATTTAACATTTTAATTAAGGTGTGCAATTGATACACACAGGAGGGGACCATTGTCCTGGAATGTCATTCATAGGAACTGAAAGTGTAAACATTTCAATTTGCAAACACTGAAGCATCATGGTGTACTAGCAATATCTCTAGTCTTGGAACCACCCACACTTCAGTGCAAATCTTTCTTCTACTGATTTATGGCTATGTGACCTAGAGCGAGAAAGGTTATTTACCTTCTGGAGCTTCAGTTTCTCTCATCTATAAAATGGAGATAATTATGCCTGGTAGTTCGTGTTAATGATTATAATACACATTAAAGCTTATAATGATTATAATATGTGTAAAACACCTGGTCTCTAGTAGATGCTCCATAAATTGTAGCTAAATTATAATCATCATTACGCCTTTATGTCCTCTATCATAGTCATACCAGAAGTCAACCACAATTTCCATTTGTTTTCCATAAATCTTACAGTAACATCTTACTATAATTACACATCAATTATTGGAGTCTGTCCGGGACTTGCCCAAAGACAGGGCTTAAAAATTTATTAATTTTAAAGCTTTCCTTGATTAGGTACAAAAAGAATTAAGTTAAGAAACAATCTCTTTTTAAGTCCGTGGAAGGGAGTGTTTTATTAATTTTTATTGCAAATTAACTTATGGTTTTAATTAATTATATATTTTTAAATTTTTAAATTAGATTTTAATTAAAATTCTTTAAAGTCTACACGGAAGGATTTTTCCTCTGTATTTTAGTCAAGGCTTTTTGGGCAATAGGCCGGCCAGCTCAGAGACTGAAAATTGAACTCTTTTCTGTATGTGGCCTTTAAAACATATATACATACTCTCTTTCACATACATACACACACACACACACACACACACACACACAGTCAGACAGGGAAGAAATAGAGAGGCAAAGTTCGGGGAAAGTCAGCAAAAACAGTAACGAAAGAAGTCCAGAGACCTGTAGAAAATGAAAACAAGAGAGAAACAGGGTCAAGTGAGAGTTGTCCGGGAAAGATACAGAACATCATCTTTGAAAGGGATGTTGTGGGCACTCATTACGTAATATCTGCGGAAGTGTTCTGGTCTCCTGAGAGATGGGCACTCTATCAATACGAGGTTTTATGGTTTCTGTCTTTATAACTGAGAGATTGATATTCTTTGGTAAGAGTCCATATCCACTGTAGAAGGAACACAATTGGAAGTCTGAAACTGCACTTTCTCCTTTTTCTCCAACACAAAAGTCTCCTTCCAGTGTGTGACCTTCCATGCAAAACAGCTCATTTTTAAAGCTTAGTTCCAGTCTCTTAAGGATCCTTAGTTACAAACCATGGGAAAGGATATCATGTGACAGGGGAAATGTCCTGCTACAATCACCCTTAGTGAAGAGAACAGGACACTGTTTGGTAGTCAGAAGAATTCTTAATCGTACTAGAAACAGAGAGAGGATACCATGCTCTCATTTCTCAACTTCTCTCATTTTCCCTTGTGAAAATACTTCAAGGTGATCATTAATGGGATATAGCAGTTAAATTCCTAAGAAGGGTGCTCGCTTCAGCAGCACATATACTAAAATTGGAACGATACAGAGAAGATTAGCATGGCCCCTGCACAAGGATGGTTATAAACCAATGTTACTGCAATAAACAAAAAATTAAAAAAAAAAAATTCCTAAGAAGGTTTAAAAAGTATGTTGTAGGAGTCAGTATTCGCTTCAGCTTAAAAAAAAAAAAAAAGGAAAAGGGAAAAGAAAAGCCAAAGGAAAGTGTTTTTTTCTCTCCCTCCACTATCACTGATTATGAAATGCGTGTTCATGCTAGGACTGCTGAACGGTAGCAGACATCACAGTCTGAATATTATAATTAGAGTAACAATATGCAAGCGGTTTAAACACTAAGTCACTTACCTTGTCAGTAGAAGAAATAGTTGGCAAATCTTCCGGAGCCAATGCAGTGTCATTAGATAAGGAGATATTAACTGTAAAAAAAAAAAAAGACAATTTTTTACTATAAAAACAAAGTAAATATGACCTAAACGCAAAATTAGAAATCTACAAAAGCAGGGTCAGGCATTAAAAATGTCTTCAATCACAATATAAGGGCACAATGAATTTTTCTTTATTATAACTGTATTCACCTTTTACCTAGATAAAATAACCAAAGAGTTGGACATGTCTATTGTGCTCTAATCTGATAAGAAACAATGAAAAATGTTTAAGGATACGGTATTAAAATGTATTTGTTTCAAGTTTCAAAAAAAAAAACTCTGTTACTAAAAGGTACTCAGTATATTTTGCCTAGTGGAAGAAATGGCTGTTACTAAGTGAGTAAGCTGATGATTGGCTTCATGTACACTCAAATCTCACAAATAAGAGTTTTACCAGTTAAGGATTAACTGCTTTGGAACTTTTGGAAATTTGGACTGCGTATGAGAAAGTATATTTTTGCAAAATGTGTGAAAACAAAGAAAAGTACTAAATAAATAAGAAATTATATAAATATAATGGGAATGAATATTTAATCTCATTTAAAAAATTATTTTCATATAATTTGGCATCATTTGTGATTTATTAAGATGTCACTTGCAGAAGAACCTAATTTATTTATCAAACCAACCCTCCTCTTGGACATATTTCATTGTTTTTTTTCTATTTATGAGTCTAAAATTAAAACACAGTATTCAAAAAGTATTCTATAATTAAAACATTTTTCTTTATCAGATAAGCGTTTTTCCTTTTATGTGAAGCTTTATGTGTTATAAAATAAAGTGTTTCTCAGAGAATATGCCTAATTTATGGAAATATTGTGAAATAACACCTATCAGGTTTTTGTCTTTAAGGATCACATAGTTCAGGTAACATCCAAATTGCTACTTATTGTTTGGTTCCCAAGCTCTCCCTGCCAAACCCCTAGCCTGTCTTTTTAGTTTGCCAGGTTTTAGGTTCACCTACATAAACTTTAAAGGAGAAATAAACAGGTTTATTTGACTGTTGAAATTCAGAATATAAGATCCATGAGGGACGAATAGAAGGGACATGTCTTGTTCACTTCTTTTCGCCAGAATCTGCCCCGTCTGGCACTTAACTAACAGTAACTCAAAAATATTTGTTTACTACTCAACCTTAAAAAAGAAGGAAGTCCTGTCATTTGCAACAACATGGATGAACCTGGAGGGCATTATGCTAAGTGCAATAAGCCAGACACAGAAAGACAAATACTGCGTGGTATCACTTATAAGTGGAATCTAAAAAAAAAAAAAAAAAGTCGAACCCATAGAAACAGACATGAGAATGGTACTTGCCAGGGGCTGGGGGGTGGGGGAAATAGGGAGATGTTGGTAAAAGGGTACAAACTTTCAGTCATAAGAAGAAGGTCTGAGGATCTAATGTATAACATGGTGACTATAGTTGATAATATTGTACTGTATAATTGAAATTTGCTAGGAGAGCAGAACTTCAGTGGTCTCACTAAATAAAATAAAATGAATATGTGAGGTGATGGATATGTTAACTAACTCGGTGGTGGGAATCCTTTCACAATGTGTATGTATATCAGATCATCATGTTGTACATTTTAAATACATTACAATTTTATTTGTCAACTATACTTCAATAAAGCTGAAAAAATATTCATTACTGTCAATAAAAGAAGCTAGGAAAGGGGCCATTTAATGACTACAAAGGAAGGAGAGCAGATAAAGGCAAAAGAAATGAAATAAGAAAAATAAATAAAAGGGGAGAAAATATTTAGGTTCGGTCTTTGTTTTTCTCAATTTTGGTATCCATTCTGATCTTTGAAGACTCTGGAATTGTTAAACTTTTAACCTACAGCTAGCTGCTGCCAGGGTTTTCCTATTTCATCAGTAAAACAGGCATATGTGCAAACTGTTTTCTTATTCTCTCTGTTTCATTACAGGTCACAGAAAGAAGCAAAATAGGCTAAAGGACGCTTGGCCCAAATAAGAAAACCAAACATGGATCCATTCCCAAAAGGAAGAAGATGTTAGTAAAATTATTATTAACAAAACCTAGATTTTTATTACTATTTTGTTCTAAAAAGCTTAAAGTACATTTTCTTACATTAGTCTATGTGTTCATTTAAAAACATACAAGAGGGCCAGCCCCGGTGGCCTAGTGGTTAAGTTCAGCACAGTCTGCTTAGGCAGCCTGGGTTTGGTTCCCAGGCGCAGACCTACACCACACATCTACCAGTGGCCACGCTGTGGCAGTGGCTCACATACAAAATAGGGAAAGATTGGCAACAGATGTTAGCTCAGGGTAAATCTTCCTCAGCAAACAAACAAACAAAAAACGTATGAGAGCATGTAACATGTATACTTTTATACCTGTTTTATGTTGGATGGGACTCTGAAGCAAGCAACGCTAGGTTTCTTGCCCAGGATTATAGAGTCAATCAGAAGTAGAGTTGGCACCAAAACCTTGTTCAGCATTCTTTCTTTTCCTACTCAGCATTTTTAATTATCAAAATCAAGATGATTTATGTGGCCACAGAATTCAAGGTGGGGCAGTACTCGCCAATGTTAGAGCCAATGTTAGATGATGTGAGCTGAAGTGTCTGACTCATCTGAGCGTTTGAAGGAAAACAGCATACGTGAAATCACAGTCACTGTTTAGACTGGTGTCTAGGAAGCTGCTCTGAGCTAGATTCTTTAATGCAATTTTATGAGCTTCCTGTCACAAGGGAGTAGAGGTCTTTTTGCAGCACACTTTTTTGCATAAAAACAAGGAGTAAGAAGTGAGAGGGAAAGATATTCAAGGCTCCTTTGTGAAATGAATGACAGGTAATAAAGACCATGAGTGAACTAAAATAGGATTCCAATCTGAACTTTTAGTAACTGCTCTCAAGTTTTGGATACATGTCAATTCTGCTCATCTAAATTCCTTTTATCTTTTCAGTGTTCCTCTGAGACAAACTATTAAAGCACATTGGCACTCAAAATCTCAAAAAAAAACAGTATCAAAAAAGATAGGAAAAAATTTAAACTTTTCCTACTTATTTTAATAAGAAGCTGCTTCAAGAGAAAGACTTCAAAATAAATATATAAACAAGCACTTCCATAAATACATATTGGACGGTAGAGTCCATAAATAAGATTAAAAGTAAATTTCTTTACGATCATAGAAGAGAAAATGATCAATTTCAATTGAGAGCTTGGTCTACAAGAGCCATTGGTCACCATTTGGATCCAGACACACACAATGCAAATATTTTGGCAATCAATTGCAGAGTGATCTGTGTGTATAGAATGTGCAATATCCTTAATTAGGAGTCTAGAAAGGTCAAATGGAAAAGCCGGAAACACACTGCACTCTGTCTGTCTTCACCATTTGCTAAGAGCATAGATTATCAAGTAAAGAAACTCTTTGCTCTAGGTTATCTTGCTAATTCAGAACTATCCAATTGTCACTGGGACAGTCTGTGTCCCATACTTGGTTTCAGGGAGTTTCCACAGGTTGATCGTTTTATGTTACTTGGATTTTCACTTCTTGATCCTTCTTCCCACATATCAAATTCTAGCTGATCCTCCGGAACAAGCGAATGAACATTGTCAGCAATAGACATTTAAAAATATGTCTGTGAGTTTTCCATCTTGAGCTGGCTTTTCCTTCTTTATGTTTAATGAGCGATCTGGAGAAAGAACAGGCTGCAGGAGCTATGAGCGGACACATCCACGTGTCAATGTTAGAATACCATCTGCATAGGGAATATCAATTGTATTGTTTAAGGTTGTCCTTCTTTATCCTCTAGTGACCTGGCACCAGGAACTACCCTATGACTCCTCTGCTTTACACATTAGCAGGAACTGTACCATCAGGAATACGCACAAAAGCTCACTTGTGGCTATGAGGTCAAGTACGAGCAACCACTGGCCACTGAGGCAAATGTATCTGCTTTGATGTCTCACCACATCACAATGCAGAGAAACGAGTACTAGGAGAACTGGGCTGGAATTCTGGCTCCGCCACCTCCTGAAGCACAGGGTCCCAAACTCTCTTGCCACATAATCTTGAGGAAGTTATTTCACTCCTCTCGACCTTCACTCCTCAGGTCCCTCATTTGTGAAACTGGATTTGAAACCATCTACCTCATGAGGTTATTGCATGGATTAAATAAGACAATGTAGGCTAAATTGTTAGCACAGTGCCCAGTACCAGAAAAGATCTAAACAAATGGTAGCTAAGAAGACTACCAGCTTTATGACCTGGAGAAAGCAGAACTTAACCTCTGGGAAGAATGTCAGTTACCTCACAAGGTTTGTGTGATGATTAAATACATATATATTATAATATTACAATATATATTAAAATATAGTTTATTAAAATCCCCTAGTAAAATGTCTGGCACTTGGATGATGCTTAATAAATGTTAGTCAAATCTGAATCTATACCCTCAACACAGCTTCTTAGCATTACAGTAATGTGGAACTGATTAATCTGCTCTGAATAAGAAAAAATTTGAGTATTCTCCATAATAAGGAAACTTTAATGTTTTAGTCCATTCTATTTAAACAACGTCCTGAGGAAATTGAGTAACAGGAAAATAGATACCGAATAAAATTGGGTAGCTTCTTGCCTTGTATGGTCATGTCAGGTTTATTTAAGCGTCCTGGAAAACTTGAGCAAACGAGTGCCTCTTGATAAAGTCAAATATTTATGCTTTAACTTTCTAGATCAATAAAAGGGAAAGAATGGCTTTTGTAGGGATGACAAGGTGAATGAGGAAAACTTGGGGAGAATTAGGTCTTAGGGAAGTTATCTGCCACTGTCTCAACCTTAAGTCTTAAAATTAATAGAAAGTTTTTCTTCACTTTTTCTTGTTATTACCTTTTTTGTTTTCCTAAGTACCTTTTCCATGTAACTAGGCAAGTTCAAGTTATGACACTCTTCAGTCAATGGACGCCCTTTTCACATGTTCACCTACCACACTGCACAGGAAGTTAAAGAGCTGAGCTACTATCCACTGTTAAGCTGAATATATTTAGCCATTATTTTCACAAAAACTTCTCTTTCATATCCACCCATCATTACATTTAGGATGTGTATATACATTATTCTGGGGTACATTTTCCAAATTTGTGTTTTATACAAGTCCAAAGCCAGAGAACTATCCAGGTTTGGCAATCATCCAAATGTATTGCTTCTCCTTTTCTGATTCCTGCAGGCATTCTACAGAAACTGCTAAAATATAGGTTAGGATAGTAAAAGGAAATTAACATGACGGGTCTTTCAAATATCTACGGTTTTCTCAAAAGACCATATTACCATGAATGATAAAATGTCAGCTGTGCTGGAAAAGTATCCTTGCAAATGCAAGCCTGAGCAATCCTACACCAGAATGCCTTGTACTTCCTGCTTAACCATTGGGCTATGATTTAAACCCACTTCATAATCTAAAGAGAGAATGACACATAATAAAAAAAAATTGCATAGAATATGATGCAGGTCATGGAAGATAAATTAGGATTATCTTTTATTTCCTAATTTTCTTTTAATGGGCTTTCTAATTATGCAACACATATTGACTATAATACGGGACCATCGGAGACATGATCTAGCAGTTGTTTTTAATGGTTATAACATATTGGGGCATAGCATTTATAAGATAGAAAAATTATATAGAAAGAAATGGTAATGACATTCTACTCTAGTGACAGCCATTTTAGAGCATTTGGAAGCCTCCTCATATGCTGTGAATAAAACAAAGGTGTTGAAATGGAAGCCATGGCTACTTCCAATCGCTTGACTTGGTCTTACAATTTCAAACCAGAAACAAGCCTATCTTTTACTTACAGACAATGATGCACTCAATGCCTGAGAAAGGCTTTATTCCTTTTAATCATTCACCCATTATTAAGCATGTTCTCTCTGGAACAGTCAACAGTGAATCAATAAAACATATCCCTTCTGTTAACAATAAAGTTAGTATCTATCCCCTTGAGGTGATTTCTCCTGCTTTTCTAATTTGTTTATCATTTTTAGCAAGGCTTCTTTCCCCTCCAGATACAAAACCAACATCTGGTCAGAAAATTTACTTTAACCCTTTCCAAAGTATTAACATGGCCCTGAGTGTATAGTCTTGCAACTTTGACACATCAGGCAAATGAACACAAGCACTAAAGTAGAAATTTATTTCTTAAGTCTGAGTCAAATGAAAATCTGACCTTGTTCATTCAAAAAGTAATTAACAATGTTTCAAAAACAATACATTTTATAAAAAGCAGTGTGTACGTATGAGCGTGTGTGGTGGGTATTCTACCTCACTGAAAGTAACACAATTCTTAAAAAGGAATGAAATAGACCCTCAGTAAATTTTTGTTGATGGTAGAAGGGGAAGGAAAAAAGAGCACGGGAAGGGAGAGAAGGAGACGAGAAAGAGGAAGGAAGAAAATCCATGTCTGTTCCCTATATACAAAATTCTACCATTTATGTTTTTGAATGAATCACATAAATTCCTCTTAGAAGAACTAAACATCTCACCTCTAGGACTGTTAAGCCTTTTTCTATATGACTAGGTATAGCATACAACACTTTTGTAGGCTGAGATTTGGTGGAATAGTACTGAATTATCTATGATGCACTGAACTGCTTAATGTTTTTTTCTTTAAATATGGCTTCAATGTTTCATATTTATCTACAACAGCACATTAGTTGTTAATTTTTTTGGTAGGCTTCCAATAGAAACCTAGTTAGTATTTTTCTCTAGGAAAATTTCAGGGAAAATTAAATGTTTAAACTCCTTTAAGAGAATACAACTAAAAGATTAAACTGGCTGGGGCATCTTTTGCAGGACAATGAGAAAAAGAACAAACTTTTACTCAGTGTCTATTAGGTGCCAAACAATTTTACATATGCTATTTCATTTAATCCTTATAGTAACCTCTAAGAGTGGGTACAGCTCACAGATTATGAAATGGAGAGATTAGGTAATTAGCTCAGCCCAGGGTCACACTGCTTGTTAGAGATGAAATTCAAACTCAGTTTCCAAAGCACATATTGTTTACACTTTATCATACTAACAATTTTCTAAATGGGATGTTGGTGATGAATGAAATACTGTGAACTGTCCTTCAATTGGCTATTCTTCAGTGTTCACCTTTGGCTTTTGAACTGAACCATCTTCTTTCTTATACACCTCTGCTATGTAACCATCAAGGCACAGTGGGCAATATAACATCTATTATCTCTACTTTAATTCGTAGCTATCCCATTTCTAAGAAAAGGAAATTTTAGCACAAAAACCATGTATCCACCCTGACTGATATGTCAAACTGCATGGCTAACTTTCCCTCTAGTACTTGCAACTGAACCTCCTTAGTTATTCAGTAAATGAGAATCTAGATATATGACTTGGGTTACTGAGCAATAGACGGTGGTGAGGAAGAGAGAAAAAGGTGCATTAAGAAAAAGAAACTCAGGAAGTGATGAAGTTTTATGGAAGCAAGTGAGATCAGGAAGGAAGAGAGGAGAAAGAGTTGGCTTCACACAGCATAGAAAAACCACAATATTATTGTGGCCCTGAATACACTTTTCTTAGTGATTAAGTGACCCCTATTTCCTTTCCTATAAAATCATTTCTCAGTTTGCAGGATCACGACTCCATCTGTGCAGTTACTGGTTCATTGTTACATACTGTCCCAGTGTTGAAAAACAAGTCAACCGCCAGTTTAAATATTATTGACTCATTGATTGAATTCTTTTACTAGGAGTGCATGTTGCGATGAAAGGCCTGTCTTTTGTTGTTTTTAGAATACTTACTCTAGCTGTACATGCAACTGTATTATTCTCTCACTATCATTTTTCAGTTTTCTATCAAGAAGTACTAAATTTATGGTGGATCTGTGCAGTTTGCTATCCAAAAGTATTAAGGTTACGGGAGAAATACACGATCATTAATCTTAAGGGGTTTTGTAAAACATGAGATTGCCATGAAAATGCAAATATCCATTTGCCTTTTTCCAAACCAAAAACAGATTTCATCTCCATAGGTTTAAATGATTTCTCACATTCATGTACATAAATTTCCTAAGTCCCACTCATCTGAATGACTCCAGAAATATGGGGTGCAACAAACAGTCTTGTTGCAGAACGGGCCAATTGCCCAACGATGTTTGCTTAGAAGGGAGAATGAAGACTGGTTTGTTTGTTCTATCATTCACACTTAAAGGCTACTTACTAACCCTACATTTTAAAGAATAATAACAATAATATTGGAAGTTAACATTTAATTATGTATTATTATATATTAGAAACTGTCCTAAGTACTTTGTTTGTAATACCTCATTTTTTTCCTTCAAAACAACTCTATAAGGTAGGTACTATTATCAACCCCATTTTACAGATGAGGAAGGTGAGGCTAAGCTACCTTGGGAAAAAGAACTTGCCCAAAGTCACACATTGGGCATTAGCCAAGCTGGGACTCGAATACAAGATTTTCTGACTTTAAAACCTTGCTACAGGGCCGGCCCTGTGGCTTGGTGGTTAAGTGCGCGCGCTGCGATGCTGGCGGCCCGGGTTCGGATCCCGGGTGCACATCGAGGCACCACTTCTCCGTTCATCCTGAGGCCGAGTCCCACATACAGCAGCTAGAAGGATGTGCAGCTATGACATACAACTATCCACTGGGGCTTTGGGGGGAAAAAATAAAATAAATAAAATCTTTAAAAAAAAAAAAACCTTGCTACACTGCTTTACTGGTCCCACCTAGAGGGAATAGGAATTGTCAGAGTCCTTCCAAGACAACTAAACAATGAATGCAAGTTTCTATGAGCCTCAGGTAGGTATGGGGCTGACACTAGACAGAGCTGCTTCGAGACAGGTGTTGACAAAGCCCTCATTTGACTTTATGAACGCATCAAACCTCAGAACAGCTGAGAAGTATTTTTTTCTTTAGAAAATCTTGGTGTATGAATACTCAAACTTGCCTAAGAAGTCAGCTTACAGACTTTTCCATAAACAAATAAATATATACATACAGATAGAAATAAATAAATGAAAAGGAAAGTTCAAAATTCTACAATTAAATATGTCTGTGATCCAGATTTTGTGATTTTGAACAACAAGAGTCTGGATTTCCTCTGCAAGTCCAGGACGTATGATTACAGGGAGTTTCACCCCCTTTTCTCCTCGAGAGAGCTCTACATAGAAGTGGAATTGTAATATTTGTGTTCCTCTGGGGAGCATATTTAATTGATTCTAATAATAATATCTATCATGAATTGAGCGCTTACTCTTTTCCAAGTACTTTTTAAATTAGGAAATATTTTTAATCAGTATACATCTTAACAATAATAGGCTTTTATAACTATTTGTCATTCATGTTTGACTGAATCTTTAAATTCACTTTGTACCTCTCTCTGCTTTGCTTTTAAGCGTGGGTTTTATTCTAATGTGTGTTGATTTTCCTTCAACAAGACAAAAAGAAGCCATGAGCACAAAGCCCAGCAACTCCCTATCTTTTCATCAGTGTTATTGTCTGACCTATTTCTAGGGGGACACGATTCTCTTTTCTCTCACCACTCAAGATGCATATGGGTCTTCCTAGGATTTCTCCACCACAGTGGCACAGAAGAATGCAGATACACCACCAAAATACCTGGCAGTAATCTGACACAGGCCGCCAAAAGCATAAAAATTCTTCATATCTTGTTTAGTTTTTAAATTCATGAGCATTTTGCATTCTAGTCTATAATATAACCATGTTTGTTTTACTATAAACATTAAGAGGGTTTTCCTTCAGAATCTATAAGTAAAAGTGGATATTGCATGAATATGCCCCAGGTTTACACAGCCCTCAAAACACTGCTGTATTTCTGGTGCTACAAGACCTTAGTCTACAAGCATGGATGGTATATTAATTTTTATTTTAAGGGACATTGGCCTGTAGCTAACTGCTTAACTTGCGATTACTAGCATTATTACCATTTAATTGTCTGACACAAATGTCTACCCCTTATTCTACTAGAGCAGATGTAAAGCAACTTCCCCCAAAGTGAATCTTCTTTTCCAAATGCCTTCCATATCATAAAGTGATGATGAATTACTCCAAAAAAAATTCCGAAGACACAAGTTGAGCACTTTTTCTGAAAAAATTCTGATGCTGACTCAGGTTTGGCAAGATGGATGTTGAAGTGCTAAGATGTATAGAATCATATTCCTTACCCAGAAGTTACTTTTACATCTTTCCCGACTCTAGAATATAAATCTTCTCTGAGAACATAACATTCTTTTCTTTCTTTCTTTTGCTTCTTTTTTTCCTTTCCTTTCCTTTCTTATTTCCATTGTCCAGCAGAGATGAACTATAAGGGTCTACTTTACACTAGGTGACCCTCAGTCTGAGTTTATTTTTTAATTTCATGCTTCAACTTGTATAAAGTGAATTAGTATTTTGTTTCCTCTATAAGCTTAAAATAATCTATTTAGAGTTTACTTACAGGAAGAGATTCCTACAGCAATAAGGAAGCAGCAAAATACGGAAAAGAACTCCAGAGAGCTAGGTTTGCCTGGTCCTTGTGTCTATTAATAAATGTACTTGGTTTCCTCAACTCTCACATAAAATCAAGAATATTGTACACAAAATTTCTTCTAAGTGCAAATATTGCACTTAGAGTTAATTTCAAAGTATTGTGCTAATTATGTTCACATGCCAGAACTCCTGGTTTCACTTTCTGATTGAATCCCATGGCCAAGACACCTCAGGCAACAAAACTTCAAACTCAGCAGGATGGTTTCTCAGAGAAGATAAAATAAAACGCTTTACTGAGGACCAGGATATCATGTTACAAATTTGCATGCATGGAGCTTATACCTTCCTCCAAACACAGGGTAAACACAAACACAAGGACGACGTCCTCACCTGGGTCAGGTGGCACACAGGCACAGGAAAAGTGAGTATTGTAGCCTACTTTGAAGTCAGAGTTGATGGGGTAATAATGGGCTAGCTTGATCATCTTCTTGAAAGCATCGTAGATAAAAATGAAGCTAATCAGAGAAGAGAAGCCCTCCTCAGTGAAGCGAGTGAAGTACTGAACCAAGAAGCTGGCGTCGGTGGCCACCAAAATGAGACACAGGAAGGCTGACCACAGGCCAATCCAAAGGCGGAATTCCAAATAATCAAAGTTATTGTCCCTGGAAAGAAGAAGGAAAGGTATTTAGACTCCTCCTCCACGGAACGCAAAGAAGAATGAATATAAAACTACCAAACGACTGCAGAATGATTGCTAAAAATACAAATCACTTTTAGCCACTAGACATAAAGCTCATTTTTTATTTTCTCCAGAAAGTATTGTTTAAGAATTTGGTCTAGTGAGATTATTATGCTACCATAAAGAAATAATGCCAGAAGTTTGAGAAAAGCACATCAAAAGTAGTCATACCATTTGTATGTGAATAACTCATTAATTTTCTCATTCAAAAAATATAGTCCCTGCCTTCATGGAGTTTATAGAATAAACAATTTTGAAAGCATAACATTGGTACCCAATATGCGCTCAAGAAATGTTTGCAAGCTTTATTGATTAATAAAGACCCTAAGATGACTGTGTCCTCCATCCTTAAGTCATCGCAGTCTACTGAGGGAGATGAATTGATCAACATAATCACACTATAAAATACTATGTGATATCTAAAGGTTCCCACAGAGTGTCATAGAAGAAGGAGTAACTAATTCTGGCTGGCAGGATAGATGAAGTCACAGAAAAAACTCAAGGTATTGAAGTAGGAACTTTCCAAACAGACCAGGGAGAGTCAGGCCAAGAAGAAGAAAGAGTACTTAAAAAGGCACGTGGCATGAGGCTGCGTGTAACGCCACTGTCAACAGAGGAGTAATGCCACCAACATGAGGAGATGGGATTAGAAACAGCTGCAGTCAGATCAAGAAAGGCTGTCCTGCCATGTGACAGCCACACACCACTACTTCCCCCATGACGCCTGCCCACAGACGTGAAGTTGTGTGTGAAGCATCTTGTGACTACTTTTTTTGTCTGTGACTGTTCCCCAGAAGTCTTAGAATAGGCTGCCTCCATCCAAGGAGGCCATTGTTTTTCAATACTCTTTCCATTTCTTACAAATGATTTAGTTCAAGATTCACAACTAGGAAAAGATGGGTCAAGTGCTGACATCTTACCATTCCATACTAATTCTTTTAAAATTATATGGAGAGTGCTTTACAATATTTTTTTCTCATAATTTCTTTGTGATGAGAAAGCAGACAGTAGTAGTCACATTCCTTATATGAGAAAAAGAAATAAATCAAAGATCATGCATGCTTGAAGCTGTACAGCCTTGCTCTTAGACGAGTTTCTGAAAACTGTTAGTGATGTATTTTAATTCTTTCCCAAAGGCATCGTATCAACACCTTCACCACCACCACCCAGTCTGGGCCACCAAGAAGTCTTTGCCTGATTGTTATAAGAAACTCCTTACTGATATCCACGCTTGCCCTGCTCAAACCCATTTTCCACATCCCAGCCAAAACGATCTTTCTAAATGTGAATCAGATACCCCAGTTTAAAACCTTTCAATGCTTCCTACTGCTCCTTGAAAAAAATTCAAATTCTCTACCTAACACAGTGCCTGGCACATAGAAGGTTTCCAGTAAAGACTTGCTAGATGAATTAAGGCATGCCTGCAGCTTAGGACTTGACTGAGACAGTTACTGACATTGCTCTGGCCTATGAGCTACCGCATGTAACCGGGCGATGACTGACTGAAAATTTAATAGAATATTAGAACTAAAAGTTCCTTAAACATGGTGATGGTTAATTCTATGTGTCAACTTGGCTGGGCCATTGGGTGCCTTATTCTGGGTGTTTCTGTAAGGGTGTTTTTGGATGAGATAAACATTTAAATTGGCAGAGTTTGAGTAAAGCAGATTGCCTCCATAATGTGGGTGGGCCTCATCCAACCAGTTCTTCAACTGAATAGAACAAAAAGACTGGCGTCTCCCAAGCAGGAGAGAGAATTCTCCAGCAGACTGCAGGGACTTCATCTGCAACATCAGCTCTTCCTATTTCTACAGCAGACAACCTTTGAACTTGAACCTGAACATCAGCTCTTCTGGGTCTCTAGCCTGCAGGCCCACCCGCAGATCCTGGACTCATCAGCCTCTATAATCATGTGAGCCAATTCCCTACACTAAATCTCTCTATATATGTATATACACCTCCTATTGGTTCTCTTTCTCTGGAAAATCTTGACTAACAGAGATGCCAATTAGTTAAATTTGCCTCATTCCATAGATGAGGACACTAAAGCTAATGGAAGTTAAGTCATTTATCCAATGTTAAGGTTTTAATGGCAGAGCTGGGCCAGAAAACAAATCTCTGTTTCCTTGTTCTGGTCCTTTTAAAAATTACAACATGGTTCCCCTATCCTATTTGTATTTAGCACATGACAGGGCAGGCCTTAAAATCATTGTCCTTTGTTTCTCTCTTCTCACCAAATCACACAAATTGAAATACATTACCAAAGCAAGAGATTGTTAACACTGGAGTAGAAAGTTATGTTCTATGGATTTCCTGGAACCTTTCTAATCACACCCCTTGCATTCCCTCCAGTTCCCTTTACATCTAGAGCCCCACTGTTTAATCCTATGCATGTCTTTGTAAGACAAGTAGACTATAGATAGAGCTAAATTCTAGGAATTTGAGATAATTTACATTATCACACGAGTCAGTCTCAGAGTCAGAGCTAAGAAACATAGTTTTATTACTTCTGAGTCAACAGACTTCTTTCTTAAAATAGAAGAAAGTTTTTAACAATCACCTAGTTTTCCTTCCCTAACAAGACGAAAGAGCAATCATGATTTGTTCTAAGAATGCTAATGGCTGTTTATAGAATTGATGTTTACAGGACAGGATGAGAAACAAATCCATTAACCAGTAATGGTTAGGAACACTATCAGTTTGAGTACAAAGGAAAAAAATGCATAATGTATAAACTTAAATCTTAGGACCTAAACAATATACCAAACTAGCTGCTCTAAAATACTTAAATACTCCCAGAGCAGCTCTATAAGAATAACCAAAATAAAATCACTAAAAACAATGGCACTTCATTATGAAAGCGATATATTTACAGCAGCAAGAAGAAAGAGGAACAAGAGAAGAAAAACTTTTAAACAAGTTGACCAACAGTAATGACTACAATAAAATAGCAACATTACATCCAATAAGACTATCATTCCTCTTGGTGCCGAGTTTAAATAGCAATTAAGTTATAAAAAGTAAAAGGAAATGACAGTAGAGACAAAAGAAACCATGGTGAATTAGAAGGAGATAATGGGTTTATATCCTTCTGGTACCACAGTGTTCCAGTTTTCAGTTATAGTTTTTGAGTAATATAAAACCAAGGATACAGACAAACTGAAGCACTCATATTTGAAACATGCTACAGAAATTAATGTTCAGCCACTGACAAATAAATATAAACTCCCTAAACTAACTGAAAAAAACCAGTAATACAACAGAAGAAAATAATCAGTTCAAGGCCTTTAAGTAAATTGTTCAAAGATTATAAGGAAGAAATTATTAAATGACCAAATGACAATTATACAGGCTAAAATCCAACTTTAATTATGAAGTTTCTGCATGGCTTAGAACACATTGTTAAAACTTCTTTCAGAGTCCTCACTCAAGAAAAAAAGGGAATCTAAGTCTCCATTATTTGGATACAATGTGTAAAAAATAGTGCAAAGGAGACTGCAGAAATGGGAAACAAAACTACAAGTGTCTTTTGGAAAGTTGTGAGCTATTTCCTTTATTCTGCTACTAATTTTAAAAGGTGACAGCATATCATTCATGTTCCCTCATGATTCTCCAGTTTACAGAGCAAATATTAAAACCTATATTCCATGTCAGAGATAAATCTGTGGATTATGTGGAGTTACTGTTTGAGTCCACTGACCCTACAAAACAAGGATTTATCTATTTCTCAAAAAATGCTAAAATATGTTGGGGAAAATCTGGGCAAAACAGAGTAAAACAGTTTCTTTACTGAAGGACGTCTCAGACCCCTTAGTAAGCTAAAGTGTAAAGTGAATTACCAAGAGGAGGATATAATATACAGTACTTCCCAGACTTATTGGGATCACAGAAGCTTTTTTTTCATAGAGCATCTAATGGGATTGGTAATTGATAAAACACACTTCGAGAAATAGTGATCCACACAAATACTCCGTATTTGAGAAAATATTAGCACTGCTGTTATAATATATAAGCAAATGATACAGCATTGTGAATAAAATAACAAGGTTTGCCACATAAGCATCACACGTTACTCAGTGACGGATTTAAAGTGCAGTTTCTCAAATGTTTCTTGTGTTGCTTTACAACTGTTTTCAAATAAATCACTTGGAACTATGTTTACGTTACCAATTATGATGAAACAGAAGGGAAAGTAAGAAGGGAACTTGCTTAGTGAAAGGAAATAATTTCTGTCCCACAAATCTAAAGTAAACCAGGATGCAAACATTTTCTGTAGATTAAGGCTCTGATCACACTGCATCCAATAAATCTTTCTGCAAAGGTTGTGCATGTTTGTTCCTGTTTATAATACATGCTTGTTTAATCTTTCCATAAAGGCTTTCTTGTCTCACACAATGTTTTCTTAAACATATAAAAACTTTGGCTCTTTCTATAAACTGACATTCACAGAATTCTTTCCGATGTTCTTCTGAGAATTATGATGGAAGAGGGATTTGTAGCAATGATCTACAGAAAACACACATTATTTAAAATCTGGAACTTCAAATTCTCGCAAGACCCTTGCTGATTCTCTCAACCCATTTTTCAAAAAGCTAGTTTTAAATCCTCATTCCCTCCTCTATCTTGTGATCATTTTTGATGGTATGCAGTTTCAACGACTATACACGAGTCTTTAAGACCATGAGGTATTATGTAGGTAATGACATTTCTAACATTAAAATTCTAAAAATATATAACAATAGAAGAATATGGAAATTCCAATGAGGAGTGCTAGCAAGTCATATGAATTTCTGCAATGAGATCTGCCAGTAAAGGCAAGTCTCTCATGGAGGTATCAAGTTCATTAGAAAGAGGCCAGAATACCCAATTTGATTTTGAATCTATTTCTGTGCTAATGTGGCCACTTGGATAATTCACTTAACTCAATTTTCTCCTTCTTAAAATGATCGATTAATATCTAAAAGAAAATACTGATATCATAATTGTCATGCCCATTAGTAGTGTCTAGTGATTCTGCAAGAGATGTAGGCTCTGGAGTCAGAAAGCAGGAATTCAAATCCCAGCCCTGCCCATAACTGGTGATGTAACCTTCAGCAACTTACTTACCACTCCATGTCTCCTCTCTCACCTAAAAACAGGATACGGTCCCTACCTCATAGGACGGCTACAAGAATTAAATGAGGTAGTACAGGTAAGTGCTTAGGATAATACTTGATATGTGGTCAGCACTCAATAAATGTTAGTTATTATTCAGCTGAGTCTCGAAATGTACCTTTAGTTAAGAATACTGGAATCAGGGTTAGGAGCAGTGGACAGAAGTATTCAGTCTCTTTCATTAATGACCCATGTGACCTTGAACAAGTCATTTCATTTCTCTGGTGTGTGAGTCAGGATCATGGCAGGAAATAGAAGGCATTCTCAAACGGGATTCTGAGGAAAACTTAATAAATGGGCTATTTGAAGAGGTGTGAAGAACAGAGAATGGTGAGGCACTCAGGGACTAGCAAGATCAGGAAGACATTTCCACTTCCCAGCTTGAAAAGGCCAAGGAAGGAACAGAGTCACCAGATCCTGGTGAGGGCTAAAGCCAGGGCACAGGAGCCACCTGACAGGGGCTATACTCAGGCAACAAGCCACTGCCAGACTGTGGTGGTAAAACAGAGACAGTGAGGACTGCGGAGTCAGACACACCATGACCTCTCTCTCCCTTCCCACCTGTGGGTGCTCTGCACTAACCAGACCCAACAGGAAGCCAGAGGGCAAAGGAGCCTGGGTGTTGCAGTCCACAGGGTCCACCTTCTGCGGCACAAAGCAGGACAACAAGGCAGAGAATAATGAGGGATGGAGCAAGCAGATAATACAACATATGGGCTGGACGACCTAATCTCCAAGGGCCCTTCTACCCCCAGATCTTAAAATTCCCGTATTCTCGTCTATCTAATTACTATTCTGTGCTCTGTTTAGACTATCAATGTTTTACAATTAAACAATCCTAATTTATGATTAGATATGTATATACATACTTGCTGAAATTAAACAGAAGCCTCTCAAAAACTAGAACAGGTCCTGTGCTGCTCAAAATAGTGAGTGGTTGACCGGCAAAGAGGCAAAAGATGGCTCCAGAGACAGCTGTGCCCAGGAAACTCTCCAACACGCCCTAATAGAAAGAAAACAAAGGTGTTAAAAGAAACACATCTTTTTTCTTCCTATGTGTGACATCACTAGGGAAATTAAGCCACATTAATATGCTGTTATGAGGGCCGTAGCAAACATATCAGATATGAAGAATAAAGAGCCTTACCAATATGAATATCACCATTTCTTTCACTATGCATATGATTTAATCATTCCACCATACTCCAAGGGCTGAATTGCTCCAAAGAACTAGGGTGACTATAATGACTGATGGTTGACTACAGAAGGAAAAAGGTGACTCAGATCCATTCCAAAAATATCAATGGAAGCTTCTCTACATAAAATCACATTACATAATCCCACAAAGTGGGTAGAATTGATTTGGTACTTTAGATAGCGTTTTCTCTGTGGTTACCTTCAGCGTTTGTTTTAGCCCCATTTTACCTGGCACATAGCAGGTACTTATAAGTAGCTACATTTTATGCACAAAAGCTATTTTTTTCTAGAGGAAAGTTTTTCAAGTGGAGAAGGGAGCAAAAGGGACACAAAAGGTGATTTGCCCTCTATCTTGCAATCTCTAAGACACCACTTCCAAAAATATTCTTATTTCATATTCGTTGTCCAATAAACTTATACAAGAGCTTCGATTTACTTTGTCTTAGAGGAAATAAATGTGCAGGGACATGAATAGCTAAACCTTTGTGGCCACATCTCCTTGTAGTTATAGCTCTGGAAATCAACCCATTATTTTCCTTTTGCATAATCAGAACAAAGAAACAGGAGCTATCAACATCTGACATGAAATTATCCTTAATTTCTTAATTACATCATTTGGGATCAATGCCTCAGATGCTGGCAAACTAGCCTGTTTCCTATATTTTTCATCATTTCAAACTTCAGTTAGAAAAGCACATGTTTATTTGTGGGAAGGTCCTTTTGTAAACTTAAAATAGTATTTTATCAAGAGAAGATTTTAAATATAAAATGATGGCAGAGACTCTTTATTCATACATAAGGCTGTAAATCTGAACCACAACATCTGTAAGATAAAATATTTTTCAAATGAGTAGATAAAGACATTCTAAAGCTTTAAAAGACACACAATTATATTTAGTGGTAAATTAATTTACATAGTACAGGCAAATTACGCATTCTCTCTACATTTAGGTGTATACTAAAACGAAATGGTACTAGGAAGATTTCCCTCTTCAACTGAACAATAAATTATCTGTTCATAGAAGTATGATTTATGTTTACATAGAACAAGTTACCTCTTAATCTAAACCACCCTCTGACCAGAGTAGAGTGAATTTCTGTGGAATCTGACATGCCCCTCAGTCATTCCCTGCCCCCCCACCAACAGTTAACATATGCCTCTGTCAGCCTCACTAAGTCACCTCTTTCCACTGCCCCAAAAGTTCTCCAGAAACTTTTCATTCACTTATCATATAATATACATGAAATGATTATAGAGGAATTGATTTTTTAAAAATCAACTTACAGAACTAAATACACTAAGTGCCATCTCCACTCAAAAGCCGTCTAAGAGACCCTTATTATAGTGATTACTCAAAATATTTTTTACACTACTTTGGAGCCAGCAATATTCTCCTTAGAATGACATTGGCAATAGCACATCCTCCTCTTTTAAGGGTAGAGTTCAACAGAAAATCCTTTAGAGCAGCACTATGTAATGATGGGGTTGGGGTGAGGATGGGCAAAAAAACAAGGGTTGACAAGTAGTAAGACTGGCTTCTTACACGGTGAGTAGACACATACTGAAACAATTCAGAACAACTACTTCTGTCCAAGAAGTCTAGGTTTGAAGTCTGGCAGGAGGGGATCCTATTTCCATGGATGTGAGTTATACTCCATGGCTGAAGGGTGCCATCTCTTTCTTCTATAGCCATTCCATACATAATCAGAGTATCTACCTTATTCTTCTTCAAAGGGACAGAAAGCAGAATAATAAGCAAGGCTAGCAAAACCAGGCTACACTGATGCAGAGAAGAGATTCCCTTGTGTCCAAGAAATAGTATTAGTCTTGATCTCTTACACATGAAGATAATGAGATTTAGGGGGATTCAACAATATGACCAAATCCACATTCAACGTGCACAAGAAGTCTTTGGAGTATGGGTACCTGCCCAACCACTACCTCACCCTTAGCAAGGATTAAAGGTGTGCTTTGAGCTGGGATTTTCTTGGACATGCAGTTTTTCACCCCCTGTGCATTGACATTGGGCTTTTCATGTCTTTATAACTTATTTTTCTTTTTCACGACTTACTTTAGTGTGCGTAACATGAAAGGGTAGGACTGGAATGCTCCACGTGGCAGGACAAGCCACACTCTGTGTACATGTGATATGCAAAGTTACACTGTATCATTCTTTATCAAGCATGGAGGAGTGCCTATTTTTCATTACTCTTGCAGGATCAAAATACAGCACAGACTAGGTGTAAGAGAGAACATGAAGGAAGAAGAGAGGAATGTGAGATTAAGAATTCTTTACTTGATTTGACATCGCTATTAATTTCTGTGAGGGCAAGAACAGGGTCTCCTGGTGTCATCATGTTTCTCTTCCTCCCATCACGCTGTAGACTATCCCTCCATGTGCTCTACGGCACTCAGAAAACACTACAGGAATCGAAGAAGAAATGCCCAAATCACCCCCTACCTTCCCCTTATCAAAGGTCAACAGCCATTGTTGCTCATTCAGTAAAGATAACAACAAATTTCTTCCAGAAAATCAGCTTTGATTTATGGAAGCCATGTGACTGTTAAAAGGCAGATTATTTTTATTTCAGTACTTGATCCTTTGGTAAGTGCTAGTTTCCATTCTGTTGCTGACAATTTTGAAACAGAGACAGGTGATTTATTATACACACTGCACTGGAAACTTGCTTAAACTTAGAGATGCTTCCAGGGTTTCTGAGAAAAGAACTATTTTCACTACATTTTGACATGTTACTCTTGACAGTACAGAAATTTAAAAAATAATCTAATGTAATAAATAACTTTAGTTTAACTGCAACTAGAATTTAAAGCAATTTATAAGGTGAACTATCAGAAACCCCTTTCCTGATTTATTATATTCAGTGTTCACTAATATAAAAAAGGAAAATGATGTGTGGATGTGTGTATTTTTAACAGCTATAATTCATAAAGACTCTTCTACACTTGATTTCGCACAGAGGAACAAACTCCCTAGCAATTCATGAGAATGCAGATGGCTGAGCTCTGAAGTGGTGCAGTACCAGGTGCCACCAAGTGCTCCAGCTCCATTTTGGCTCAGCTTTTCTTTCACTCCATTTCTGATCAAGTGGCACCCACAGTAGAAAGAGCAAACAACTGGCAGTCAGGAAATCTAGAGTCTAGACATCGTTCTGCCACCAAAGAGCCAATGACCTTGGGAATGTCACTTAACATATGTCAATTTTAGTTTCTTCATGTAGGAGAAAAACATTGAAATGACATAGTACAACAGCGGACTCTGGAGTCAGACAATCTCAAGCTGACATCTAGACTCATTTACTCATTGACGTTTACTCAAACAAGGACTCGAAGCAAGTTACTTAATCTCTCCATGCCTTATACAGTTAGTATACATATTAGATTGATAGCATAGGTAAAGTGTTTAGCATAGTCTCTGATAGATTACATGTTTTTGATGAATAGTAACATATACATAATGTATTTATTTAGATGAGGAAATTGAACTAGATGATTTGCAAGGTGGCTCAGCACAGAGAGCATGTCTTGGAGTCAGGGATATCTGAGTTCACATCTCAGCTCCACCAGTCCCCAACCTCTCTAAATCCTAATTCTCTTTTCTGTAAAATCAATGGCTATTTCACAGGATAACTATTTGGACTAAATTAGACAGAAATATATAAAGAGCTGAGAATAAAGTAGAGATACAATAAAATGTTGGTTCCCTTTTCTTCACTGCTTCTCATCTCCTCCTTCGCAGCCTACCTCTATTATTTCTCTTTTCTTCAAAAGAGGAAGGAGATGAAAGAGAAACTCAAAAGAACTGACATGAAAAAAAAAGATGAAGATTAGTCCTCAGAGGAGAAGGGAAAAAAAAGCCTCTTTAGATGCTCAGTATTTCCCAGAGCAAATTCTAAATCAACAGAAGCCTTGGGGGCAACACTACAGCCATTAAGAGCTGTTTCTTTTCATTCCTTGTGTTACTAAACACATGGAATCAACTATAATAACACAAAATAGTTTGTTTTAGTTTACAGCAGTGAAGTCAAAAATCCACATCCGAAACAATTTGTGAACATTTTTCTGCTGACATCAGGGTATGAAGTTAAGCCAAAGATGGTCCTTGTTTTACAAATCATCCAAGAAAATCAGCACGTCCCATAATAGAAAAATCAAGCATAAAAGAAATCAGACCCTCAGGAGCAAGATTCTAAAAAAAACAAAATCCAACCATGATTGGTAACACCAGCACATTATGTCTTTAAGCTACTTGTGACAAGGGCCGCCAGGGCCATCATGTTTGTCATGGCTAATGCGAAGCAAGCACGTCCAAAAGATGAAATATGAAAAATTAAAAATTTAGGCTTCAACTTTGATTTTATTGCCATTTGGTATCTTCACATAACACTAAAAATTGACCTTTGTTGTTTTATGTCCTTTTATTAAGGAATTTATTATTTGGATTAATAATTACAACCCTGTTTAGGAAGGTTGAGTGGCAATAATAGGAGAAAAGTGGCATAACTGCCCAAGAAAACAAATGATTTCCTATTGGAAAATAAAATATTTTGGTGGCGTAAATGATAAAGCATTCACCAACATTATTGTTATATTTCAAGCTTTTTTTAAAAAAAATTAAAATGTTTCTAACCATAAAAAGAGAAATTTCAGCCCGTGTTGGTGTTTTATACAAACTGTATAGAATGTTGAACAATAAATTAAATTTCTTTAGATGAGTCTTTGAATCTGAAGTTTAGTCAAGAAATATGATGCAGCCTAATGCCACCGAAACATGCCCATTGGAAAGAGGCAGTCAGATCTGAATTACCTGCAGGAGTTTGATATGAGGTCCCCAGCATAAACCAAAGCCACATGATCAAAAATAAGTGGAGAAATGATGCAAGTATCTAACTCAAATTTGGGTCACATGAGACTATCTGGGAAGCTTTTTTTTTAAGGAAAAAAATACTAATTCTTTATATCCACCTTGAACAATTAAATCAGGATCTGTGAAGATAAGGCCTGGGGAATCAGTGTTTTTCAGAGTTTCAAGGTGATTCTTACATGGCCCAAATTTGAGGTACACCCACTCAAGCAACCTCTCCTCCTCTTTCAAAATAAGAATCACCTTCTAGCATTGTTGAGGGGATCGGTTACACAGACTTTTCGTTTACACTGGGGAGGAAGACTGGATCTACAACCCTTATTTTTTATTTCACTTGCGTAGCTACAGCCTATAAACCAGTGATTTCTGTCCTGACAGATCATAGCTGCCAAATCCTCATTGCCATCTTCTCTGCCTAAAAGTGCTTTGTCGTCATAAACAGGATTTTTGTTCACATTGCCCAGCAGGAACTGAAAAAAGAGGAAAGACTTCAAAGACAAATTATCTCCCTGCTTGAAGAAAAGTGTGAGCCAACACCTTTACCAAAGAGCTTCAACTCCAAGTCGAATAGAATGGATGGACAAGACCAGGGAGGCTTTACAATATTTTGTTTGTTTGAAGAGCTGTGCATACATATCTGGATCATCTGAAGTGCCCAAACATCAAATGCCAGTATAACCTTACAAAAAAATCAATTCCAGATGGATAAAAAATGTAAATGAAAACATAAAAGAACTAAGGTATGTGGGTAAATATTTTTCTAATCTTAGGATACAGAAATCTTTCTAAATATATTGTGAAAATAAGCAAACTATAAAAGATTGAAGATTTTGACTATGTAATAATTAAAATCTGTACAGCAAAAGACATCATAAATAAAGTTAACGATTTATGGTAGATCTAGGAAAAATATATTTGTGATATTTCTGACAAGCAAAGGGAAAATATTCTTATTAAAGAGTTCTCATAAGTTAAGAAAAAAATGAATGCCCCAAAGGAAACTATACCAAGGACACAAATATAAAGTATAGGTAGGCAATAAACATATGAAAGGATATTTACCCTCACTAAAAAAATCAAAGAAATTTCAATTGCATAAGAATGAGCCATCATTTTTCAATCCACAGAATGACAAAAATGAGAACGTGGAACAAAATCCTGTTTTTGCAAGGATGTGGGCAAGTGGGCACTCGTGTCCATTACTGGTAGAACCATAATTGGTATAACCTACGTGGAGCGTAATTTGAAATAAATATAAAAAAATAAAATAAGCATATCCTGCAATCATTCTGCTAGGAATTTAAGGAGGTAATTACAAAGAAGGAAAATGTAGTTAAGCACCACTGTTTATAAGCGGGAAAATTGGGAAAACCTGAAAGTCCATTAATAGGGGATTTAGTAAGTAAATTATAGCATATGCATCATGTGTATAGTATAAATAGATGCAGTCATTAATAATGATGTTCAAGATCCATATTGAAGCGGAAAAACTTCCACGAAATACTAGTCATGTTATGAAACAGCGTGTATGTATGATACCATTTATATAAAATCCTATACATTGATATATCTGTGTACACACGCATTGCAAGATGTATGAAAACATGTTCATGAAAATGTTAACAATGGTTATTTCTGGGTGATGGGTTTAAGGGCAAAATTACCTTCTATGTAATTTTTCTGTATTGTCTGAATTTTCTACAATGCATAGTTATATGTTATTAAAATAAAGCTATTTCTAAATAATTTTAGAATTTAGCATCATTTCTGAGCCCCAACCTACCCAAATCACTATTATTTTCTGATTACCAAAAAAATAAAGTTGATAAGGTCTTTGAAGTGAAATAACCACCAAATAAGGTTCTGGTAAGTGCAGGTTCGTCACAAATTACTTAACTTCAGTCGAACAGGTTTAATTCAGAATTGGTACATGAAGCAAAAAAAATTATTCAAAGTTCCTTCCTGGGAGAAGAAATGGCCATTATACCTTGGAGGCAAGTAAGCAATGCAAAGCCCCTTACTTGTCACTAAAGAGACATTTATTTTTGCCTACCCAAACAACCCAACTGTATGATTCCAACAGACTATTCCTATCTAACTTTTTAAGACTGGAATATGTTTCTGGTGCAGATTAACATGTCTTCTTATATTTCCACTTCAAGGAAGAAATGCATTTTGGTACCAAAGTGCAACATTCAGGTAATTTAAAATTACTAAACAGTCCTCACTATAGTAAAGCAGTTATAAATTTGCCTTAATCTTGCTTTTATAAATTGCACATGATAAGCTTTGTAAAGAAGTGTCTATCTTATCAAGGAATAGCATACGTGAATAAGAAATTATACATTTCCAACTTAAGCAGATTGATTAAATATTCTCAGCACAGCAGTATGTTAAAATAAAGCCCCAAATTTGGAGATGCCAGCTATATATGTTCCTTATATGAGACAAGTTCCCTTAAAATGTGCTCTGTTAGGCTCCACAAATATCACAAAATTCACAGAATTCTAACAACCTTACTGTATTCTTTTGCTAAAAAGTTTGTGAAAATAGGACTATATTTACTCCCGGAAAAAAATTAAAATAACTTTCTTCACTCAGTCTTCACTCTAGACTGTGCTCAGTCATTCACAATCAACAATGTCGATTTAAGTTGAAATGCTTTTTTGTGTTCCATAAAGCTAAGAAGAAAAACTTGTAAATAACACAAAGACTTGCCACAAAGTATCAAAAATTGCTGGTATATCAGCATCTTGTCCACAGAATAAGCTATCCAAAAATATTTAAGTCAACATTTAACAATTTAACTAGAAGTATCTAAATGAATAGAACAGTATCCCTGCTTAGCAACCAAGAATAGAAATACAATGCAATGAGTCATGCATTGACATGCATGTGAGGCATGCATGGTCACAGACAGTTTAGTCGTGGAAGGGCTATGTTGTTAGACTGAGAAGGCTGAAAAGCTCTTGTTTGCTTGACAGTATGGCAAGGAGACCAGAACGTTATTACAGTGGGACTTACTGAAAAGGATAGTAAGAGTATTGCACAATTCCTGGACCTCCGAAAGCTTATGCTCTAGTCCTTTGTTGTTGGCTCTAAGAACAGGAAACAGTCACAAGCCAGGGCTGGATCCTAGAGGAATGTAAGGTCAACTCTTGGCAAAGCAGTTCAGTCACTCCCAGAACCCAAGCTCAACTTTAACTGACCACACTTAACAAGGAATCCATGAATACCCACTCTGTAAGCCTCAGAGTCCTCTCAGAGAAGCCTGATGGTCAAAATGTACATGCCAATGTCAATTTGGGGAATTCATACACTCATCTATGTTGCCCTTATAATTTGATTATACTTGGAGCCATCATAGCTTCAACTGTTTTATTCTGAATATAGTTTGATGGGAAATGAGCCATATGACTCCCAAGATCTGCTTCTAATGATATATATATATATATATATACACACACACACATATGTATAATGTATAATGATAGCTATATCATTACATATATCACTACATATATATGTGTGATTATTAAATATACCTTATTATATATGTGTGTGAATATTAAATATACACATACATACACATACATGTGTATGTATATGTATATTTCAGCTCTGAAATAAATGCTTAAATGTAAATTCCTGTCTTTGAGCAGACAAGGCCTCCTGAACAGAAGCTGGCAGAAGAGTTTGCTTAAATAACAGCAGTGCAGTGACTCATCTGTGTTTTCACAACATGTTTCTACCCAGCACCCATGTCTATTTGTAGCCTGACGATAAAGGCCCTAAGTGAACCATCTCTGAGCTGTCTGTCTTTAAAAGCAAGGACTCTGTTCTCAGTTGACTCATTTGAGCTGCCTGTGCTTTTGAGAATAACCTACTGCCACATTTATGAAGGCTTGTGATATAATTTAAGATTATTTCAGGCTGTGCCAATGCTTTTCTGCTCAGTCTTGATCTAGTGTTTAGAAAGTCAAATGAAACCAGAGGACTTCATTCCCTAAATAAGCCCACTACACACCACTACTGGAATTTCTTGGGTGCATAGAAAAAGATCACTTTATCAATACTCTAGACTGTAAATACCATCAGAATAGGGATTCTTATCTATTTTGTCACTTATCTGTATCCTCAGCACTTAAAATAATGTCTGGCACACAGTAGACACTCAATAAATATGTGCAAAGGAATGAATCCACCTCTGCCATAGGCCTGTGAAATGACCTGCGCCTTAGCATCAAATCTTCAAACTATTTTGCTGTCCTGATGCCATGTGAGGAAGACTTCTACTGCTGGAGCATCAAAATTTCTGTATGTTAAAGTACATACTCTTTCAGTCTTGAGATACTCTTCAACACATCAAATGACCCTACTCTCTGGTCCTTAAAATAGATGAAACCAATAGATACACCAATCTAAGTCATCTACCATTGCGAGAAAACCTAATACAATGATTTTAGGTAAAATTTATCATATTAAAATACTAGGCTATGGGGCCGGCCCCATGGCTTAGCGGTTAAGTGTGCACGCTCCGCTACTGGCGGCTCAGGTTCGGATCCAGGGCACGCACCGACGCACTGCTTCTCCGGCCATGCTGAGGCCACGTCCCACACACAGCAACCAGAAGGATGTGCAACTATGACATACCACTATCTACTGGGGCTTTGGGGGAAAAAAAAAAAAGGAGGAGGATTGGCAATAGATGTCAGCTCAGAGCCGGTCTTCCTCAGCAAAAAGAGGAGGATTAGCATGGATGTTAGCTCAGGGCTGATCTTCCTCACACACACACACACAAAATACTAGGCTATGTATCGTCACTTTATAACTATTGAGATGGGTGTGTGTGTGTACGCACTAGTCAATTTCTATTTATACAGATTAACTCAGTGCTTAGATCTATGCATCCATTTACTAATAGCACTACTCCACCCAAAAGAGATTGATAATAGACTATCAGATCAACAAATGTATACTAACAATCATTAATTTTCTCTCTCTCTTTTCCAGTGCTTCTGCAACCCACTGTGACTTCTAGAAGAACCAAACTGTAGTACAGTCATGCGTCGCTTAATGACGAGGATATGTTCTGAGAAATGCATCATTAGGCGATTTAGTCATTGTGCAAACATTAGAGTGTACTTACACAAACCTAGAAGGTGTAGTCTACTACACACCTAGGCTATATGGTATAGCCTACTGTTCTTAGGCTACAAATCTGTAAAGCATATTACTCTACTAAATACTGTAGACAATTGCAACATAATGGTATTTGTGTACCTAACATATCTAAACATAGAACAGGTACAGTAAAAATACAGTATAAAAGATAAAAAATGGGGCCGGCCCCGTGGCTTAGTGGTTAAGTGCGTAAGCTCCACTGCTGGCGGCCCGGGTTCGGGTCCCAGGCATGCACCGACGCACCACTTCTCTGGCCATGCTGGGGCCGCGTCCCACATACAGCAACTAAAAGGATGTGCAGCTATGACATACAACTATCTACTGGGGCTTTGGGGGAAAAATAAATAAAATTAAAAAAAAAAAAAGATAAAAAATGGCACACCTGTATAGGGACTTACCATGAATGGAGCTTGCAGGACTGGAAATTGCTCTGGGAGAGTCAGTGAGTGAGTGGTGAGTGAATGTGAAGACCTAGGACATTACTGTACACCACTGTAGACTTTATAAACACTGTACACTTAGGCTTAACTAAATTTATAAAAACATATTTTTCTTTCCTCAATAATAAATTAAACTTAGCTTACTCTAACTTTTTTACTTTATAACTTTTAAATTTTTTTTTACTTTTTCACTCTTGTAATAACACAGCTTAAAACATAAACACATTCTACAGCTGGACAAAAATGTTTTCCTTCTTTGTGTGCTTATTCTATGTTTTTTTTATATTTTAAAATTTTTAATTTTTTTTACTTTTTTTTTTTGTTAAAAACTAAGACACAAGCACACACATTAGTCTAGGCCTACACAAGGTCAGGATCATCAATATCACTGTCTTCCACCTCCACATCTTGTCCCACTGGAAGGTCTTCAGGGGCAATAACACTCATGGAGCTGTCATTTCCTACAATAACAATGCCTTCTTCTGGAATATCTCCTGAAGGACCCAAAGGTTTGCTTACACCAGCATCAGCACAAACACATGAGCAATGCATTGTGCTACGACATTACGACAGCTACAATGTCACTAGGCAATAGGAATTTTTCAGCTCCACTATAATCTTATGGGAACCACTGTCATGGTCCATCGTTGATTGAAATGTCATTATGCAGCACATAACTGTATTTCACCAATACATTTCTTAAAGGAAAAAGGCTTCAGAAGTGAGAGAAAAATGTCCAATATTTTTTTTAGAGGAACTTGTAAAATAATGAGTTCACAATTTCAGTGAAATTATCAATGGAGGTTACAAAATCCACTAATAAAATGATCAAAGTATGTCCAGCAAATATCCTCATAGATACTTTGAATTAAGTCAACTCCCAGGAGTAACATCTAGCAATGGTCACTGTAGTGGACAACTTCACCTCCTGACACGGAGAGCATTTATGCTTCTCCTCAAGTCTTCAGAACTCAGAAAACATGTTACTCTACCAGCAAGACCCTTCCTGTGTCATTGATCACAAAGGAGAAAAATACCCATGTTAACTACATATGTTACCAACAGAATTCTTTACTTTCCCAAGAACTCACTTATATGAAAATTAATTCACCCGGCAGGGATCAACAATAGGCTTTAACAGACTTCTTCCTCGTCTCAGATGCAGCATTTGAAAGCTAAGTTTTATGAGTTTGAAAAGGAGTTCAATTCAGTTAAAAAGGCAATAAACTAACACATAGGAAGTGTCATAATGTCCCCATCTCAAAGAGAAGAATGTCCATAAAAAATGTGTTTAAAAATTATCCTCACAGGAAAGTCTCTATATATCCTGAAAGACAGAAAGAGGTTTTGTTCTTGCTGTCCTCTCAAAATCACAGCTTTCTTTTATTTTCTTAACATGTGGTTGCCTGTATTATCTTCCTCATGCTGGCCTCAGGGTGCTTCCCCGTGCTTTCTTTTCCACTTATTTTCTTGAATCATCTGTTTTAGTTATCATTATGCTGTCATTTGGATGCAGAATAGCTGCCCAATTTGGATATAGATTAGATTTTATAAAAATTCTATTACTCACATCATTATGACAATTTAATTTATTCATTTGTGTCTGATGAATGAGGAAAAAAGGAAAAATGCCCTCTTCGTAAACTTTATCTCTGCGCCCTACCACACATGGTTTCTGTTCCCCATGCTGCAGGTCTCTCACTGGGAACACACACATAGGTGCTCGCTGGCCAGTACAATGTCATTTTTAAAATGTTATTCAGTTGCCAATATTTAAAAATCACCAAATGTCACACAAGAATTTGAGTTTTCAGCTTCTTTTCGAAAATCAGAAAATGAAGTAATACTGAGCACACATTCAAGCAAAGGGGGGAGTGGCAACTACCGCCTTCCAATGGAGCATGAGCTCTTAGGGGTCATCACAGTCTCCAGTGTGAGAAAGCCCAAGCTAGCCATGTGGAGAAGTCATATGGAGAGTCCTCAGTCCCCAACACATCCCAGCCTATGCCAGACATGTGAGTAAAGACACCTTCAGGCGACTCCAACGCCAGCTGCCATCTCAAGTGTATGAGGACCAAAAAGAGAACCACCCAGCTGAGTCCATCCACCACACACACCATGAGAGATAACAATAAAATGGTTATTTCAAGCCTCAGAGTTTTCGGGTAATACACTACGCAGCAATAGATAAGAACTAAAAGATAAAAGTGCTCTTAACAAACTAAATACAATTGTTTAAAGTAACTGCTCCCTTTTTACTTGGGTTAACATAGATGTCATAGATAGTCTCCATCTTATTTTTATGCTTAGGTAGGAATCTAAAACAAAAATGTGCCCAGGGGAAAAAACAGAAGTGGAAGAAAAGCAATCCTTTGGAATCAGCTGTATTTTTTTTTTTAAATAAGCTGGCTGGCAGCACTTAAGAATGTCACATAGGTTAAACAGTATTAAGTAGTAAAGTAGAAGGACAGAGTTTGAAAAGGGCTTGAATCTGGTTCTATTCATAAGAATATCAGGTTCACTCACTACTCTGTATTCAGCACCTAGCACAATGCCTATTTTTTCTTAATGATTGGATCAATTAAAAGTAGGGTTTTGGGGGGCCGGCCCCATGGCCTAGTGGTTAAGTTTGGCATGCTCTGCTTCAGCAGCCCTGGTTCAGTTCCTGGATGCAGACCTATACCACTCATCAACCATGCTGTGGCGGTGACCCACATACAAAATACAGGAAGATTGGCACAGATGTTAGCTCAGGGCGAATCTTCCTCAGCAAAAAAAAAAAAAAAAAAAAAGTAGGGTTTTTTTTTAACTGATTGAGCGAGCCCAAAAATATCTTTTCTATCATTAAAACTTTAGCTATTATTGATACAAAAGGAAGGTGAATGCTATCTTCAAAGTAACCAACAAATTGTGGTTTTGTACAAAATAAGTCAAGCCAGTCTTTACAGCTTAATGAGAGGCAGATTCAGGAACAGGAGAAACAACTCTTAGCTTGTACTCCTTATAGCTGAGTTCTACTGATAGATATGCAAATCCAACCTTGAGCAAATCACTCAATTGTTTGATGACTGTTTGCTCATGTGTAAAATGAAGCTAATCATGCATTCTGGAAAAAAGCGTGATCATCAGGTTTAACAGTACATGGTCCATGCATTCAACATAGGAGAAGATCTAAATCTTGTGCCCTGCACAAAATTAAAGCAGCTGATGCACTTTGCCCAAATAGAATTGTATATCCTCATTTCCTTCCCTTCTTTTCCCCACTTGTGACTCAAGCCAGATTTCATCGAGCTATTTTTGTAATTACTCAAATGCTGGAAATACAGCAGCAGGCCAGAAGCAAAGTAAAATGCAGCATCCAGCAAAAGAAAGAAAATCACGCTGAGTGACTGAAAGGCCATCTGCTTCTCACTGAGCTGTAGGGGTGAGGAAGGCAATCTGGGTTGTACTATTTGTGTCCTCCCCAAACCGAACCCACCTGCATGTTGTCAGTGGCATCCCCAAGCAGTCCTCCAAAAGTGATAGCATTAGTTACAGTTGCCAGATAAATGAAGAGAATTGCTGAAAGAGCCTGAATATTTAAAGCATCATAAAAATCACTGGCAAAAAATGGTGCTTTCCTCTTTATGTCCTTAATTAGTCCACCACAGAACCTGGGTAGGGAGAAAGCAAACATGTGACAATGTAAAATAAATTACCATCAACTTAACCAAGAGAGAACTTATTAAATGACAAAGAATTTATATTTAAAATACTTGAATCAATGACAAGATACCATGTAACCACTTAAGATAAAACCAGAAAACTGTGGAGGAATAAATTTTCTTCCATCTGTCTCTTTTTTGGTCACCAAATTAGGTGTCACCTTCCCTAAAGACCAGATAGTTGGTCTTTAGATGAGAGTGAATTGTGTAGATGAATTAAAATTTCTCAATGTCTGAAGAAAAACATCCAAACATGTGAGCAGATCATATAAGGCCCTTTATAATCTTGCCACAGCTTCCTTTCCAGCCACATTCATTCATTCATTCCACAAATGTTTACTGAGCCCCTGTGACATGCCCAGCACTATTCTGGGTGCTGGAGATACAACAGTGAACAACACAGGCAAAAACACCTTCTCTCGTGGAGTTTACTTACTGTGTAGGGGACAAACAAAATAAGTAAAATGCATGGTGCTAAAAAATCAAGAAAAAACTCAAGCGGGGAAGAGGGTTAGGAAGTGCTAGAGGAGCAGTGGTTGGAATATTAGAGTAGCCGGAACGGGCCTCCTGAACAGGTGACCCTGGGTTAAGGACCTGAAGAAACTAAGGGAGGAAGCCATGCAGGTGTGTGGTGGAAGAACATGGCAAGCTGAGCCCTATTACAAATGTCAGCAGGTCAGCTGACTTGCTTATGCATCAGTCACCTCGCCCTCCTAACCAAACCTCACATCTCAGCCTTCCCCAGGCCACTGCTTCAGCCAAGGATACCCTCCCTCAGAGCTCAACCTCCCTTTGAAGTCTCCTCCATTCATAGTTCAGATTTCCACTATGAGCAATCACACTTTATGAGTATTGTCTGTCTATCTGTCTGGGTGTCTCGCTTCAGTTTTCTTGGTATGCATAAGGCCGTACATGGTACTGGGCATACTGCAGACACTCAATGCGATTAGGAAAGGTGAATATGGAAGAATGAAATTACAGTCTGATTTAATAAAAAAGTTAAATCCCAGAACTCGTATCTGTAGAAAAGAACAAGGATATTCCTAATGGAAATAGTTTGTAAAGAACTATTCAGAGAAAATGTGGGGAGAGAAGGTTTTATGTTCTCTATACTTTAAGAAGGAAGGCGAGAGAAATAACGTCCTTTTAATTTGGGAGAGAAACCCAAGTGGGTGATCAGGAGGAGAAGATAATTTCATTCAGATTTGAGTGCATATTAAAATGACATACTTCTGTGTTTTCAAAAAAGTGCAGTGTTTTTAAAAAGCTGTACCTTCATAAAACAAGTATCCTGCTTAAAATTTTACTTAACCCAAAGTGAAATGAAGATGCTAACAGCAGAGAAGGAAGAATTATCATGAAAAGAGATTTAGCGAAAGCAATCTGGGAAGCATGAATTCCCAACTGCAGGCTGGGGAGATCATGACCTGAGTTACTCATTTCTGTAACATTACCCACTTTTGAGTAAATGAACATGAAAGAGATGGAATCATGAAAGCCAAATGGGGAAGACTGTCACACCACTCAGTCTTCCTGCCACACACATCCTGCAATCTCTCTGACTTTCTCTCAAATATCCCCTCACTCACTCCACTCCAGTCCTACTAGCCTCAATGCCAATCCAGCCCACACCAGGAACTCTGCTGTCCCCTCTCCCCACCCCTGGTCTCCATGGTCTGTCTCTCACCTCCTTCAGGTTGTGAATTCCTCAAATGTTGGAATTCTCTGTAAGGCCGTCTCTGACTACCCTATATAAAATTGTAATACCTTTCTCCCATTGCAAAACTCCCTATTTCAGCTTTATTTTCCCCCAAAAAACCATCACCACATTTCTGTACTTGCTCATTGTTTCTCTCCCACCACTAACAAAGTAAGACTTGCAAGGACAGGGGTTTTTGTTTAATTCACTGCTGCATCCCCAGTGCCTGTGACTAATAGGTACACTATAAATATTTGTGGGCCGAACAAACGTACAAACCAGTGAATAAAATGCTGATAGAAAGATGAAGGGAAATTTTGCTCTAAGGAGAACCTCATCATGAACGGCAAAAAAAAAAATCCATCAGTTACCGTCCAGTTCGCTTCAATTCCTCACAATCGGCATGTCCTCCACCTCCATGGCCTCCATCATGGGGCGTGTCCCCATTCATCTGAACGTTCTCTCCACCTGAGTACATATTCTTTCTAAGCAAGACAACAGAGCCCAAGAGAATATTAGTTTATTTTATTTATCTGCTTCTTAGCTGTGTCATGCACTAGCTAAGGAAGAGATGGACTGAGAACCCTTTGGGAGAAAGATCATTATTTCCTGCTGCCATCCTAACAGACTACTCTTAAAATATTATACTTAGAGGCAAGACAAATGACTGGATGAATAGCAAAGCTGAGTGAATAAGAGGGAAACTGTTTCACCTGGAAATTAACAGATTTCCAGAAAACAGCTTCTCCTCAACTATCTCATCCAATTTCTTAACCTTTTAAATCTACAAGGACTCATCTTGAGTAAAATGATCTTTCCACATGTACAGGGAGTCCCCAAAACAGCCCCAAAGAATACATATATTGATTCTAAATATTGATATTGAAGATAGATATATTGTAATATATTCTAATATATTACATACAATTATATAATCTGAGATCTTTAATTTGTAATCACTGAAGATTACATCTTCAGTGTAAGATCTTCAACATCACAACATATACTATTCATTTTACATGTCAATGAAATGCCAAACCAAGGCACATATGTGATTCATTTGAGATAATACATCAAGTTAAATGGGAACCTGAAAATATTAGGGCAATCGCCTGAGCTCATTTCCTTTTCCAAACACAACCTCTTTCTCAAGGATCAAAACTTCCAACTGCCTAATAATTTACCTTTTGTCAGATGATGGAAGACTCTTAGGAGGCTCTATCCTGATTGCTGGATCCCATTCCCCAGGTGGAAGGACAATGACTTCATCTAGGAACTCATCAATGCCAGCAATCAGGTCCTGCCTATCTTTTGCTTTATAAGCAATGTCATGGAACACCTAAAGAATAATAAGAGATGTGCTGATCCAACAAGAGAACTCTCTACATGCCTCACATCATGTCGATCCCGAAGAACGCAATCGATGATCCACTTTAATCTTGCTATAACCATACTCTCATATTTCCTATTATCCATCTTGTCCCAAAATATTTCAGTATTCAGATTATGAACCCAAAGAATATAGGTAGAGGCCTGAGAAAACAGCTGTGTTTCTTTTTTATGTTTTTTCCTTCAATACTGTAAAACAACATTGCCTTTCATCTCCCACTGGTATGTACCATTACTGATATAGTTGCTATGGAAGCCAGATGAAAATGGTTTGGAGAAATACACAGAAGAGTCATTCTCCAAAATAAAAACTACTGGGACAAACCATTGCTGATAATTCAAGAAGACAAAGTTCAAGCTGAGTGTTAAGATCAGGTTAAGACCCAAACACTGCAGCTCTCAAACACACAAATAACGTTAGCTTTTAAAAAAAGAAAAATCTGAGCTATGTTGGCAACACATAAAGCAAGGGGCTTTAAGTAGGTGATCATCTGTCTATCTTTTAGCACAGCAATAGCTAAACCGTCTAAGGTAGCAAATGCTTCATGTCTTTTATACAGATATCCAAAGAAGGAGATTCAGAATGCACATAATCCTTTGTCCCTCGTTCCATTCTTCTAACCTAGCTGATGATCTGAAAGTCCTTTGCACGTAACCTGAGCCTTTCATACCTCACTTAAGTCAAATTTTTTAGTCTCCAGGAGAGAAGATGGCCCCTGTTCAACACTCTTGCCTATTCTTAAAGATTGCTACTGAATCTCTTCTCCTTGACAAGAATTTTTAAAAGCTATCAAACAAATAATATGTAATAGTCTGGGGGTTGTGGGGCTGAGGGGAGGGCAATACAAAGTGCCAGCGTATCATCTGTGGCGGACACAGCCGGCCTCAACCTCATTTTCTCTTGCTACCTCCCATGATAGAGGCTGGAAAACCAGAGTCACTGTCCCAGCCACCCCTATAGATAAGGACTGAAAGTTCTGACCAATGAGACAGAGCTGCGAGAGCTTTAGAACACCTGTTCAAAGAGACAGATACCACTAACATTACCCCTCGCCCTTCTTCCTGCCTTGAGTACCGATGGGAGGACTGGAGCTGACTGCAGTAGCCATCTTAAGACCACAAAGCAAGAGCCTTGGCTCTTGATTTATCATTAAGCAGTTAAGTTAAACCAACTCCAGCAACTACCTATCTCCAAATTTCCTGATAAGTGAGCAAAATAAACCCCAAATTGTTTAAGCCACTATAAATCAGGTTTTCTGTCACTTGCAGCCTAAAGCATTTTTAATTGATACACCTTAGGAGGAAGGATTTTTTTTGAAAGAAAATATAGACATACAAAAAATAAGTAAAAGAACCCACTGAGATGTCTAGTTCCCTCAAGGGGAAAAAAACAGCACAGCTATGCATCAATGCTCTCAGTCCCAGAATAAAGTAAGCATCTGAGTAATGACCAAATAGAATTTCCATAACTAAATGCCCTATTCTTCACTTAACACATGGAGAAGCTCACAAATCAAGCAATAAAGCAAAACAAATCATTTGGTAAAATAGTGAGGTAGAAAGACACAGAAGCAGAAATCAGTAATCTATATTTTAATCGTCTTTCTCCTACTATGAGACTAGTTTGGAGTTTCATCATTCTAAAATGTGTGCAACGACATTCAAGCTGTTATGGGAGTGAGGTTATAACTCCAAAGTACTAGATACTCTGCAGGAACGGTTGCTAGTGCATTTTAGTATGTGTATCATTCCTCCCCACAAGATAAGAAAACCATAAAAACAGGTACATACTTTCTGATACCTGAGAAATGCATAATCCATTTTATTATGCATTATTTTATAGAAAATACCCTTTCTGAAACAATATGGTATATGGACACTTGAATTCCCAAAATGAATATATTAAACATTTAAGATATAAAGTTTAAGTTAGTACAGTGACTTGAACTTTTTAAAGAATATTTAACATATGTCAGTTTTAAGAATTGAAAATCTTTAGAAAAGAAAATATGTTTTATTCCAACATAAAATTTATTTTTTGAAAACTACATAGATGTCAGCTCATTTGCCATGAATGACTGTACCTCATGTTATAAAGAACGCTTGTAACTACATAATTCTAACTGAATAAATTATGACAGCCAATTCACAGTATGAAAACAACCCAAGTAGGATATTCACAGATCACCATCTTCCTGATTCCCTACCTCGTCAGACATCAAGGTGGCAATGGCTCTGCCAATCTCATGGTAGGACTTGGCTTTCCCCTTAGGACCTAAGAGAATGAACAAGAACCTAATGGAAGAGGAAAGAAGCAAAGGCTATAACACACAATTCATCAAATTCAATATGCATAAAACTGAGACATGTTTATCCTAGTTCATAAAAAGGTTAGCTCTGGAATTCATCTTTAAAACAAAGGTAATATTCTTGGTAATACGAAAGACACTCTTGCACACTACCATGAAACACACATTATCATTCAGTTTATTTGGAAGCAATGGAGAATTTAGCACGGACACCTAAGAAGCTTCTTCACTGTGAAGGAAAGGTTCACTTTATGAGTCACTCAATCTTTCTTTACTAAACTTTCTTCTGTCTCCATTTCTACTGACTTTCAGAATCTTCGGAGAAAACCCATTAAGTACAATAACTAGAAAGACTTAGTACATCTTCACATTTATCTGACTTTCCCTTACCCAATATGGGCAGTGACAAATGATCCTCTCCATACTTTTAAGAAATGTTTCTACTTAGAAGTGCCCAGGAGTCAGCAAAAACCAAGTCTTCTACAAGTAAGCCTCATGCTGACAGCCAAAGCAAAGAAAGAGAAATATGAGAGAAATTCAAAATAAAGCATCATTCACAGACAGTTAAAATTCTCTTGTGGGTGTCCTCATTTTCCTTTCCAAACTTGTTTTCTTGATAATGCACACGCATTGCTCCACAGTAAGTAGGTCCTGAAACTTGCAATAATGAGCTTATCCCCATTTAGGTTCACCTCTTATCATATTGGAAGGAATCCCTCACTGATCACAGGACAAACATGTATGTCTCAACGGGGGAGGAGGAAACCTGCTAAGTAAATGAATAATAAAAAAATATACAAAAGGCAATACTGGATAAATCCCTGCCTTGCTTATGCTCACATCTTACCTAATACAAGCTTTTTAGAGCTTGCAAAACATTTCACATTTATCACCTCATTTAAACTCCATACAACTCTTTGCAATAAGGACAGGTATCCTAGTCCCATTTAATGATGAAGAAGTTGAGGCTCAAGGAGGTTAATGGATGAGCCCCAAAACTGTGCCTCATAAATGAGAGAGTAAATAGGCCTTATTTATTTTTTTTTGGTGAGGAAGAATGGCCCTGAGCTAACATCTGTTGCCAACCCTCCTTTTTCTGCTTGAGGAAGATTGTCTCTGAGCTAACATCTGTGCCAATCTTCCTCCACTTTATATATGGGACGCCACCACAGCATGGCTTCATAAGCAGTGCATAGGTCCGCACCCAGGATCTGAACCGGTGAACCCAGGGCCGCCTAAGCAGAGCAAGCGAATTTAACAACTACACCACCAGCCCCCGTAAATAGGCCTTCCTACCTCCTGTTCTTTTCAGCACACAGCTCTGCCTAACATTACCTGCCCAACCTATACAATAGAGTTGTGATTCAATAGAAAAAAGCTATCCGACAATGACTTTCATAGGTCACTCTTTCCATAGGGCAAAAATGTCATGGATACTTAGCTGGGGACAAGAAATCTTAGGTAAGATTTTATGGGACCAGGAATGGCTTAGGACTTTGTTTAGTAAAATTTTATTTTTTACTCATTTATTTATGTACCTCACTTTAGGGCCGGCCCCGTGGCTTGGTGGTTAAGTGAGCGCGCTCCGCTGCTGGCGACCCGAGTTCGGATCCCGGGCTCCCACCAGCACGCTGCTTCTCCGGCCATGCTGAGGCCGCGTCCCACATACAGCAACTAGAAGGATGTGCAGCTATGACACACAACTATCTACTGGGGCTTTGGGGGAAAAAATAAATAAATAAAATCTTTAAATTAAAAAGGATTGGTAGAAAGTACTCTTCATAAAGTGTTAGGGTCTGTTCCAAAAGGCCCTTGAGTAAATAATTCCTTTTTTTTTTTCCATCATAAAATTCAATCCAAAGGGAAAAGAAAAAAAAAAAAAACAATTAAGAATGTAACAAGGTATCTGAAAGTTTGACTAACTCAGATTTTATACCAGAAGAACCATAAAACCATTCAGGACTTATTTGCTTAGAAACCAGTTCTGGAGTGGGGCGGCACCCTCACTTTCAAGTGTTATCACAGTAGATGAAATAGCAAAAGCAATCAGCAGGCACCAAAGTCTGTCCACGTATGACGGAAGTCATTATTAGAATTGGATTTTAGTTCTCCAAACACCAAAGTTCAATCGACACTAGAAATTTTTTTCCTTTGAAGCCAGACCGAAATTATATACCACTGCATACAGTATTACCAAGTACTTCTTTACGACAGTAAAAGGTGTTTTTCTAAAAGGACTGATCACATGATTTGAGTGAAACACATGCAAAAAATATTTAAGCAAACTACAAATCCCATTAAAAAACACCTACAGTACTGGCCACATTTCCCAATTCTATTGCCTGGCCACCAAAGGCCAGCTGCCAGGCAGGACAATACGGGCATAGTTTTAGGCAAAAGGGGACAGATACAATGCAGCAAGAGAAAATACCTAACATTTGGATCCTTTACTTAATACATTCTTAAATAAGGGGTTTCCTTTGCCTGCCATTTTTATTATTTCAGTGTATCTAAATAGTAATTTTGCCATAATATATAATATGTAAAACCTTTCCAGAACCACTCTGTACCTCTTCCTACCCCTCCCTACCATCTCCACCACGATTATAGTTTACAAATACACATTACGGAAATACACATTTATGATCTGACACATGAGTTAATTATCAGATTGACTACCTGGCAACAAAGCCAAAATACTGTCTTGTTAGAAAGTGACTAAAATATTCTCAGTCATTAATAGTCCTCAAATATAAACTTTGGCAGATGATGGGTAACTATTCCAAGAGCTGTTAGAGTAATGGAGCCTCTAAGTTAAATCCTATGAGACAAGGGCACATATTTTCTATAAATATTTACTCTGGTCTCTGCTAAACAGTACCAAAGACTGAATGGAAGTAGCAGACCAATAGTGACTATAAGATATATCTTACCAATAAAGCCAGTATATGAAAATATTATTTCAGTAACCTAAATATAAAGGTACAATTCCTCTTTCCTTGGCAATGTAATTTTTATTTAAAAAGCCATACATATATTCTTTAATGGAAAATCACCAAGTGCCGAATAGAAATAACATGCTACGTAGTTAAAATTTTCACATTGCACCAGTCAGGAACCATTCAGTAAATCTATCTCTTTAAAATGATATAGAGAAGAAATATAGCCATCTATAAGTAGCAGGAAACATCATCTCAAGTCAAATTTCATCTGTAGGAACAGAGACCCTTAAGAAGCCTCTAATTTAGACTGCATTGTTGAAATGGGCATGAGAAATCTGGGAAAACTAACACCACAGACAACTCATCAAGTTGAAGTTCCCTCTATCTGAAACATGTTTTCTCCCCTTTAACCCTCAAAGAAGCAAAAGCTGTTACAACTTTTATGATAGAAGTACATCTTGCCAAACTCAGCTTTTTATAATGTACTGAAAACTCCTTTCAGGACCCAAGCTGTTTTTTGTCAATGGACAGATGTTATTTTTAACCAGAAGCTTTTTTCTTTATGAACAAATAATAGTAAACATCACATTTGTGTGGCTGAAAGAGCACAGCCCATGTTGACAGCTTGGGGAAAAAATTAATTTATGTTACTGAGTTCTTTTTATTCACTTTAAGTCATAGTTACAATTTTTAATAGTGCCTAGCCGTCTCGAGAATCTTCATGAGGCCTTTGTACTCTTGTGAGCTTTTTCATATAACTAATTATGCCTGGGGAGGATGCCTCTAGCATTCTCCACAACAAAAATTAGTACCAGATGATCTGTGTCCGGAACCAATGGACTATACTCACATTCACAAAATAATTATAGGCAGAAACAGAGCATAATATCAGAAAAAGAGCCAGCCTTCCTAAACCACTCAATCTTTTCAGAAAGGATGTGCACCCCCCTCCTTCCTGATATATCACAGCTATTTCTAGAATAAACGCAGCATGTACCAATCCTTTACTCCCTTCTCTCAAAATAACAGTGAATCAAATAACCCATTATTCATATTTAGCAGCTTTGGAAAATGTGGCTAAACTGTAGCTTCCACAATAGATTCATGAGGACCACAAACCCACCATAACTGACCAAATTACATATGGAAAACAGCAACTAGCAACTGGATTGTTAGACAAGACAAAATTGAACCAGCAGGACCCCCATCCCAACCCCTCTAAAAGGTTTTTTTTAGGGTTTAGACAATTAAGCACAAACTACTTCTTTTAGGCAAATCATTGTTTATAACATAAGATACATATTAATTGACAGTGAGACTAAAATGGTATACAATCTAATTTTTTAGAAGGCTAGAGTTCACTGAATAACTATTTGCCTTAGATGTGCAAATCAGGGTCAGACAAAGATAACTGATCAGGAACTTTTATTATTCTTCATGGGAAAACCCTGAAGTATTTTGTTCTAATCCATTCTAGATATCTCCTTACACTCTCTCTAAAAGTCTGGCTTCAGAGGCAGAAATCTGCAGTTCTATTTCTAGCACTGACGGTGCATCTTCCCTTTGCCTCCATCTCTCAACTATAAAATGGGAATAATAATATTTATTCCCTACATAGCTCATAAATATGAGTGAGTGGTGGCCTCTATGGACACATATAAGATGACGGCAAGCAAAGTGTCTGCAAGATGGTAGAAAATCATAAGCGTATCCTACCAAGTCACCAAAGATCAAAGGGCAGGGCCGGCCCCGTGGCTTAGTGGTTAAGTGCCCGTGCTCCGCTGCTGGCAGCCCGGGTTTGGATCCCGGGTGCACATCGACGTGCCGCTTCTCAGGCCATGCTGAGGCCGTGTCCCACATACAGCAACTAGAGGGATGTGCAGCTATGACATACAACTATCTACTGGGGCTTTGGGGGGAAAAATAAATAAATAAATAAAATCTTTAAAAAAAAAAAGATCAAAGGGCAGAGTTTGTTTGCTTTCACATGGATAGCAAGAAGGGCCCCTAAATCAGATCCAGAGAGCTAAACCAGATCCACCAACTAACACAGTAAATAGAGAAATGTGTGAACCTATATAAGGGGAGCTGCCACAGCCACACTTCCTAAAAGCTGCATGGTAGTAACACTGTTTATTATAAATGGTAACAATAATAATAATAAGAGCATAACTATCCTCCACCTTTAAAAGGAAAAATGACCATTACAAGATGTATACAAAAACAGACTTGTTTAGTCTCCCTGCAGTACAACAGGGTAGCATGCACGTTCCAGCACATGGCTGAGTGCAGAGGCAGCCTTCACAATGACTCCACATTCCTTGTGGGATTTCCTTTATTGGATTTCACAGGATGCAGCCATTGTAAATGGCCCCACATCACTCATACACAAAAAAGCTAATGAGACTCCCTACTCAGTGATTCCAGCTTGCACTGGTTCGGAGGACAGCAAATGGATAAAACCATTTCCTGGAAAAATGTTAACATGTTAGGATATATTGTTCAGATTATTGCCCTGAAATAGTTTTATGACCTTATTGAATTACATTCCCTTGAATTGCTGGGCTCCTTTTGTTAATTCAAATGATGCTGTATTTCACCTCTATACAAGAACCACCCTCCGGCGCAGAAGAAAAGAATGAGCCAGACAGGAGCGGATGATAAGAGGGACACAAAAATGGTCATGATTTGCAACTCAATAAACTCATATTATTGTTAAATAAAAACGCTTGTAAAAGATTTTTTAGTTGTAGCTTCTAAATAAAAAAGAGAAAGCAAGAGCAATTTAACACATCTTGGCATGTTTTTTTCTTTCAAGCCCCAGTAAAGTTAGTCCAAAGAGACATAAATAAAACCATAGGGGCACACGAGCTGGACTTCAGCCATGATCTGAGTCAGCTAGCTGTTCGCCAGGTGATTGCTCAGATAGAACTGCAAGGTTCTGCTGAAATGTTTTCAAGCAAAAAGCTAAGTTACAGAAAACACAAATCATGATAATTCCATTAACTAAATAAGCTATGATCATCTCTTTTCCTCTGCTATTTGTCCAATGACTGCTCCAAGTATTATTCCTATTTTAAGTGTCTAAGAAATATAAAAATGGGGAAAAAAATACCTGTATGATCAGAAAGAATGGCCTTTAATCTATGAACTGGGAGGCCACAAGGAAATCTCCTAATTTTCCTCTAACTTGGCTCAGAAACAACCTTGAACCCCTGGTCATTGTCAGGTAATCATACTCAGACCATCTGAGATCACTGAGGAGGATCCACAGCCCTGCCTGCTCACCTGGGGAAACCTAAAGAAGAGAAAAGTCACCTGGGTTTGCCCTGGGACCCACAGAAAGCTCAACCCCCAAAAGAGTTCCTATTCATATGATAATTTTCTGATGTTAACTTGAAGATTACAAGCTTCTCTTTAAACTCTTCTTCAGCACAAGTTTAAGTGAAGCATTAACTTCTATTCACCTGTTGCACTCCATAAGCTAAGCTTCCTAACTCTACTGAGCTCTGTTTCAGAGGGAGCTAAACAGGATGACTTCAAACATACTGTGCAGTGTAATGAGGACATGATTGTAATAACAGTAATATGTTTCCTTTTAAAATAAAAATTTGTGACATAACACATAACAGTCAAGTGTGCAAAATTAAGTGTAGAGATTTAATGATTTTTTATGCGTGTGTGCATATACATATACATATATATGTATATATGTATGTACCCACTACCAGTTTTCTGATACATAAAGCAAATGAAAGCAACTCTGACCTCTGAACCCTTTACCATCTGTATGATCTTGGACGAGTTACTTAAACTCTCAGACTCAGTTTCTTCACCTGTTAAAATCCAGATACCTAGTTTGTCTTTAAAATATTATTATGAAGATTAAATAGACTAATCTATAAGAAGAAACTAGTACATTACCCAATAAATTATCATAATTGTTTTTATCATTACTACTATATAAGCGCCAAGTAATTTGATAGCATGAAAGTCAGATTAAACTATATTTCAGATTAAAGCTCTGTGGATGCATCCTCATTCTATTGATTCTGTAGCCTGAGGGAGAGATTTCCCTATAACCACAGTGGAAGTGGAGACCCCAGCAGGTCAGGGAGCAGCTTACCTTGTGGGCACAGGAACCTCAGTGAGGGCACCCAGCATGACAGCCTGCTGCAGCCGGACAAAGGCAATGAAAGGAGTCTCCAAGAAGTCAACCTCCCCAACAAGCACATTGGAAGCTTCTGCATCACGTGGCAGTTTTTTCATGAACTTATTCTTCAGCTGCATGGGAAGAACCAAGAAAACATAACTTATCTCCAGAGATGGGAACAAGAAGAGACATTCCATATAACACCCAAGGAAATTCCTTTATATGAGTCTACACACAACAGGCCCTAACCGGCCATTTTTCTGTTATGTTTAACCATTCTATTATAATAAACATTTCTCTGTACTTTGGTTTCAAAAATATTTAGAGTGTAATTACATGGTTTACATATAGAACAATGTATAGTACAACTCCATTCATTTATTTATTCACTCACTCAGTAAACATGTGTTGAGAGTCTAACGTGAGCCAGGCACTAATCTAAGCCCCAGGGATACAGGGATGGATCCACTAACCATGTCCTCCTTGGGCTCATATTCCAGCACGGGAGAAATAAAATATAATTTAAAGTAGTGAAAATCACTACGAAGGAAAAATAAAACAGGTAAGAGTGTACTATATTAGACAGGGTGGTCAAGGAAGGCTTCTGAAGAACTATATTTGACATTGTAGTGAGGGGAAAAATTATGCAAAGATCTGAGCAAAGAACATTCTAGGCAAAGAGAACAGCAAGTGCAAAGTCTTTGAGACAGGAAGGAGCTTGGCAGTCAGAGGAATAGGAAGAAGGCGAGTGTGGTGGGAGATGAAGGAACAAAGGAGAGAAAACAGCAGCAAATGAAGTTGCACAGATAAGACGGGGACTAGTTTTGGATGTTTTACATGAGACTTGCCTACTAAAAGTCCAAGGGGAAAGCTGGAGTAGAAAGCCATAAATTTAGGAGATATCATCATGTAAATAGTATTTAGGACCCCGAGACAGGATGACACAACCGTGAGTGTAAGTGTAGACAGAAAAGAGAGGTAAGTTCTAAACTTTGGGCCACTCCGCCTTGGAAAGGGAGGAGATATTGGCAGAGGACACTGAAAAAGAGCTGCCAGTGAGGTAGGAGGAATCCCAGGACTTCACCAACAGTCCGGTGAAGAAAGAGCTCGATAAGGAAAGTGTATCCCCTGAGTCAAAGGCTGCTGAAAGTTCAAATAAGATGAGAACTAAGAATGGACCAATGAATTTGGCAAGATGGAAGTGCTGGGTGATCTTGACAAGAGCTGTTAGAGTGGACACCAGGGCACCCAGTAGAGAATGAGAAGTGAAGAAGTGGAGACAGGGAGTAGAGATAATTATGATGAGACATGTCGCTGCCAAGAAAAGCCAAGAAATAGGGAGGTAGGTGGAGGAAGGCATAAGATAGGATTTTTTTTTTTTATATGAGAAACACGATAACACTCTGGAATGTTAATGAGAATGATCTAGTAGAGACAGATTATTGCTGTAGGAGGCACAGGAAATAACTGCAAAAGCAGCTCAGGCAACCTTGAACTACTGAGAAGAGATGAGATCCTCATCACAGGTAGGGGTGTTAGCTTCAGATAGGAACACAGACAGCTTATCAATCCTAACTAGGGAAGGCAGACCATATGGAGACAGATGGGGGTGATTTGGGAGGCTTGGTGAGGTAAAGATGAGGACTTCTGAAGATTCATATTTTTTCAGTGAAATACAAGTGAGCTGATGGTGAGGAGGAGGAAGAGGGGGGCATGTGGGAGTTTGAGGAGAGAGGTAAAGGTGTAAAGTGGTTTTCTTGGATAGTGAAGGTTGCTTAACACAGTCACTTTGAAAGTTTATCTTGTAGGTGTTAGTCTTTCCTTTCCGGTCTCTCCCCGGCTCCCACTTAGAATAGGACGGTTCAAGCATCCTTTAGTGAGTGGGAAACGCCTCCGACAGCTCAGGGAAAACATTTCAACAATCGTGGAAGGATGGAGATAAGAATTTTGCAGGACAATATGAAAGGCATAGACTTCTAATGTATACCTATCATACAATGTAAATGTCTCCCCCTTCAAGTCAAAAGTTACCAGTGACCTTAGTATTTTTTGCCATGGATTACTGCTGAGAAGGGAAGTGGCAGGCATGGCCCAATTTTCCCCATCAATAAAAAGGTTATAGTAACATTTTACTGTCAATTTCCTTTTTAAGAGTTCTTAATTAGGGAAAATAAGTGACATGGGAACTGATCCCTAAAGCTCCATCACCCTCAGCAGCATTTTTATAGGATTTTTTCTTTAATTTGTTACTTCACATAAGAAGAAAGCTGTGAGGCAAAAAACAATGAAGTTAGGGTTAATAATTTAGTGGAAACCAAAAAAAAAAGCAAAGGCAAGATACATATTTTTAGATGTCAGGAACACGACTGCTTCTAAACTGTAAGGGAATTTTCCAAAGTTTATACCATTAATCCTCCACGAAATGCTAATATTAAAAAAAAATCCTGTTTACATTCTACCGATTTGAAAAGAGCAGCCATGGGAAAGGTCTAAAAACATCAAATTGCCAAAACTGTTATTATCACTGAAGGAAGCTGCAGTAATGAATTGTTCTCTATAACACAGAGGAGAGTGTGCAGTATGGCCAAGTGGCCCAAACACACAACAAAACATCACTGCTAGAGTAACCTTCCTCAAACCCTTTCCAGAGTTCTCATTACCAACAGTGGACACAAAGCTCCATAATAATCTGATTTTACTTCCCATTCTCTCCAGTAACTCTTTGCTTTAGTTAGGCAGGTAATCTGATCATAATCCCCTCCTGTTTTATATACTTAGACCCCCACACTCATTACCAAAAACTGTCCTCTCCTCACTTCTACCTTTTCTAAACATCCGTTAGGGCCTTTCTATTTCTACTGTCTCAGCCCACTTCCTTGGGAACTCTAGAAGCACTCATTTCTGAATCACACTTCTGTCAAGGTTTAGTCTTTTCCCCGAGTTTCTGAGGGTTAGAACAGTTTACCCTCCATTGAACTGAACCCCTACTTTGCAAATAATTCAGCTGTAATAAATATTATTGATGGAAGGAATGAAATCTATAGCACTAAAAATTAGACCAAAAGACCATCAAATACCCAGGAAAGTTAGAAAGGTTTTAAAGGCTCATCCTAAAACCTACTATGTCTGGATACGTCACTAAGCAACTACCTGACTCACAACACATGCAGAATATTCCACAGTCGAATATATACCTCTACAAAATGTCTTGCTAGTAGGTATATTTACTGAGATTACTGTACCCATAATGGAAAATTAGGAGTATATTTTTAAGGCAAAAGGAAATAAACTATATTCTATATGCTCTAAAGAGAAGGAGTTGTAAAGACATGTCCCTTTAGATCAGCATATCTCAAACTGTGTTTGTGAAATACTAGTGTTCTCAGAGAAACTAATAGCTATTCTACAGTGAAACTGTGTGGTGCCGGAGGTGCTCCAGAACTCAGTCCTCGGATGGCTCTTTTCTCTCTACACACACTCCCTGGGTGATCTCATCAAGTCTCCTGCCTTTTAATGCCATCTATATGCTGATGACTCACAAATTTGTATCTTCAGCCAGGACCTTTTCCCTGAACTCCAGACCTATAATATCTCCACTTGGATGTCTAATAGGCATTTCAAACTTCACATATCCAAAACTGAGCCTCCCTGATAGTCCCCCAAACTAGTTCTTCCTGCAGTCTTCCTCATCTGGCTAATGGTAACCCCATCCTTCCATTGCTCAGGCCAAAACCTTGCTGTCATCTTCAACACTTCTCTTCCTCTCACATTATGTCCATTCTATCAGCAAATCCTGTTGGATCTACATTCGAAGTATATTCAGAATCTGACCATTTCTTACCACCTTCACTGCCACCACCCTGGTTCACATTACAATCATCTCTCTCCTGGATAATGGCATTGGCCTCCTGTATGGATTATCTGCTTCTGCCCTTGCCCCCAGTCTACTCAACAAAGTAGACAGTGCAGTCAAATTAGGAGTGAAATCGTGTCACTCCTCTGCTCAAAACCCTCTACTGGCCCCTATTTCACTAAGAGTGAAGGCAATGTCCTTATGACGAGCCACAACCCCCGCAATATCTGGCACCCTATCAGCTCCCCAATCTTATTTGCTACTGCTCTCTTCCAGTCTCCTGTATGCCCACCACTCTAGCCACCATGGCTTCCTTCAAACACACCAGGCACACTCTTACCTCAGGGCCTTTATACCTGCTGTTGCCTCAGAATGTAATGTCTAGGGCTGGCCCCGTGGCTTAGCGGTTAAGTGCACGCGCTCCGCTGCTGGCGGCCCGGGTTCGGATCCCGGGCGCGCACCGACACACCGCTTCTCCAGCCATGCTGAGGCCGCGTCCCACATACAGCAACTAGAAAGATGTGCAGCTATGACATACAATTGTCTACTGGGGCTTTGGGGGGAAAAGCATAAATAAATAAAATCTTAAAAAAAGAAATCAAAAAAGAAAAAAAAGAATGTAATGTCTGCATGGCTCCCTCCCTTACCTCCTTCAGATCTTTATTTAAAGGTCACCATCTCATCTCTGAGTCTTTCCCTAGCCACATTAGTTAAAATTTCAAGCTCTTTCTCCCCACAGATTCTTCTTACTCTTCTTTCTCACTTATTTTTTTCTTCTTTGTACTTATCACAGTCAAACATGCTTTATGTTTTACTTATCTTCTTTATTACCTGCCTCTCCACTAGAATGCAAGCTCCACGAAGGTAAGAATATCCATCTATTTTGCTCAGTGTTGTATTCCTAATGCCTAGAAGAGTGCCTGAGGAGAAAGGTTCAATAAATATTTGTTGAATGAATGGTAGCTATTATTTCTGCTCTTCCCAAGAAGCTTTCCTAACTCCTCTCTTAAAGTCATAGGTCCTGGACATCCCATCACCACTCAGGCCATCTAAGTGGACAAAAGGCCTAGATATGGCCAATCTTAGTAAACTTGGCCCCTGACAACAGTGATTGGTCCAAAGAATGGATGTATGACCCAAGCAGGGACCAAACTCTTTTGGAAAATCAACATGTCAATGTGTGAAAGTCAACGTTCTCCCTTTCTCCTGATGTTGTTCTCCTCTGTGTTGAAAGGGCCAGTCACGGACTGACCACACCAGAAGAGAATGAGATCAGCACCCAAAATGAAACAAACAAAAGCAGGCGAGAAGAATGGATGAGAGATTGCGAGTCCCTGGTGCCAGGCCCTGAGGTCCTGCAGCTTCTCCATTCTGTGAACTCATCAAGAATCCTTACCAGTTACACAAGCCAGAAAATTCCATTTGGGGCTTAAATTAATTTGAGGTGATTTCTGTCTACTGCAGAGTCCAGAACCTTCACAAAAGTGTATTTGTCAAATAAGTTTGAGGAATATCAGTTTAAATAAAATTAAATAAGTTTCTATTCTATAGACTTACTCAGAGCCTTGAAGATGCCCGTATGCCTAGGAATGCTTTACCTCCCACCAGGATACAAATAAGGTATATTACAATACGAAAACAGATTAAAAAACGCTGCTTTGGACAGAAATTTTCTCATCTCCAATTTAAATCCACTTCCTACTCCAGGTAATTCTCTTCAAACGTTATGGGCGTCTACAATGTTCCAAGCCTGGTAGTGGGCACTGCAGAGAACAGACAGACCCTACCCTCCTGAAGTTTCCAGTGGAGAAAAGCAAATACAGAAATAGCTATAACGAAAGAAGAAACTTAAATACCATATGAAAGGTATATTGCTCAATGGGAGGTCACAAAATGCAGTAATCACACTTGGCAATAGAATTCAAGGAAGTCTCTTCTTTGAACCAAAGTTTAAAGGTCTCTCTCATAAAGGTGGGCTCATCAAATATTGATTCATATATGTTATCTTTTTTTAAGTACCCCAAGAATATCTGATAAAGGAAAAAGTAATGACTTAGTATGAAAAAAAATCTGGACTTACACGATAAAATACTACATAAAATACTAAGGAAAAATTGTAAACATTAAACAAAAACATGAAAAATAACCAGGAATTACAAAGAACAATAAAAGATTATGAAAGCAAGAACAGAATCTAGGCCTTTTAAATCAGCTAGAAAATAACCCAATAAACTCATCTGGATTGAATTTCAAAGATAAAGTTTGACATTCCTTTCTTATACATCACTAGTTGCTTTTCCAAGGAATACTCAGCCTGGATTTTATGCAAGTTCAACTACGAGAACACACACAGTGAATAAAAGTTCCTTGAGCCAACCTTGATTTCAAAGAAATGGATTTCAAATGGCTGCCATGTGGAGCTATAATTAGTAAAGGATACTTTGACTAGCTCAGCAATTTTGTGCCTTTTTTGTCTTTACCATGTAACACCACCAACTCTGAACCCAGATGTGTACATTTCAGGTTCCTTTTACATCAGCCTGTATTCTTTCTTCCAGAGCAAGGTCTTGCTATAATTACTCAGAAGTGTATGGCTTGCCCTCTGCCATAAATGCTTACTCTTATAATTTCTTAACCTTCCTTACTTTCTGAGTGGTTTTCTAACAACCCAGTGATCACAGTATTAGCATACTGAGAAACTAGAGATTATAAATGGATAAAGCAAAACAAGTGGACTGATTATAAAAGAAGTAGCTTACTTGGGATGACAGCTCTCTGCAATGACGGGAAAGTTATGCACACATGAGTGATATGCATCATATACAGCTGATGGAAAAAGTCAATCTTCCATATTCCACTTGGATCTTAGATTCTCCAGCTTTCTTCCATGAAAGCAGTCTGCGTGTTTTAGGTTTTCTATATCGGGCCCATCACAATGTAACTGCTAACCAATACTAATTGACTGGGATCACCATTTGATTAACAGTATGTCCTCCTAGCCTCCTTAGCATCACCTTCAGACCTACAGCATCACATGGTTAAGTAGGTCCAGGCTATCATATTATTCCTCAGTCACTAGGCAGATATTTAAACTCTATCCTCTTTTCTCCACCGTTTTTAGAACATGTTAAAATAAGTGTAATAAAGTGTTATTTATATCCAGGAGTACTCATGTTTGTTATCTGATTTATTAGAAGATGATCCTACAGGCTGTGTAATGTTTTATTAAAAGTGATATTTTTAAAATAATCTAAACTTGAGTATACTTTCTCATTATTATTACAAAGCTTACACCTACTGCTAACCTCATTCCATAAATTTTCTTTTCCTCTCCATGAAAATTATTTTAATCTTCCAATCTGTACTTACTCTCAATTCACCCTGCCTAATGCCTCATGTCCACATGCTAACATCCACCTGTTTTCCTGGGCAAAGAACTTATTCCTGGTTTTCTTATTGGTGTTCTTCCTTTCTTCTTTTCTTCTTCTTAGCTTATATTCTCCTCTTCCTACTGATTTCCACCCCCTTCCATTCTCTTTGGACATTTCCAGCTCGTATTCCTTCCCAAACAAACTTATTTGGTAAGCTCAAAATCAGTCTAAGTCACCAGAGATGATATCCTTCCACTGCAAAGATATCTATATTAGCAGTACAGTCACCATACCTATCAGTTTGCTTATCACAGACCCAGTTTACCTCATTGCCCTGGTGAATTATTAATAGTATGCTCTTTCATTCTCAAAAGTGTCTTGGGCTAAGAAAACAGTTATATGGTCACCCTACATTTTAATCTCACTGAGGTTGACTCTTGAGCAGTACATAAGATACGGCATTACAGAATAATTACATACTATGGAAACTTAAGATTCAAGGAACTCAAAAGTAGGAGGGAAAGCCTAGGTCAAACATCACCTCAGTAAATTATTTATGCTTTCTGAGTATGAATTTATTCATTTACTACATGCAAATAACAATATTAACTGTTAGGGTAGGAAAAAAGAGATCTCTTACTCACCATGTTTCTGTTCTGCCTACTTCCTTTCTATACACTTGAAAAAAAGTGGCAAATTTGATGGCTTAGAGTTTGACAAGTTCATTGGGACTTTTTTCCTCATAGGAGGGTTATAGTTCCTTAAAGACAAGAAGCATGCTGTTTTCTCTTACAGTAAGACAAGTAAAGGAAAAGAAGACTTGACATCTTCATCCGTGTGGTTAGATAAGTAGACTCAGAGACTGTTTCATAGGATCAACTATATTTCTCTATCATAAAAAATGTCTTTAAGTCTATGAATCCAAGGATTTAACTTCTGTGTGGGTAGTTGTAGGCCTGGAGCCGTGCATTTGGTGAACTAGAAACTTCCCACTTAAAAATTGTGTCTAAGAACAAACTTCATTTCCAGCTATGGTGAACTAACTTGCATCACACTAACCCTTCCAGCAAGAAAAACTGAAAAGCTGGATTTTTGTAATCTGTTGAAAGTCATCAGAAAGTTACAATGACATTAAAAACTTGAGGAACCAATATTCCTGATGGAAGGAAACTGCATAGAGGTGAGGCTAAACCTAGCTCTGATTTTCTTCTAAAGGTATTTGATGATTCCTAAGTAGCTACAGAGATTCAGAAATTGGGCAGAGCCTTCAGCAGTCTCAAAGTGATGGGTAAATATGCCAGGCATTCAGCTGGGACCCCAAAAAACAAAACCCAAGGCACAATGGCAAAATAGTAATAGACCAATCCACACAAAGACTGAAACCCAGCTTCCAATCAGCTCAATTCCAGACTGAATACTAAGGTGACCTGCCCCTCGCCTAAATGCCAGCCAAAAGCCAGAGAAACAATCTCTGAAAAAAGAGAACATCATCCAGAGTATCAAATTATCTCTACTATGTATATATATCTGACATTCAATCACAAATTACTAGGAATACTAGTAGACAAGATGAAATGACTGGAACCCAAGAGGAAAAAAAAAAACAGAAATTAGAAACAAACTTGAAGTAGAACTGCACATTGTAATTATCAGACATAGACACTGAAAAAACTTATTGAAAAAAAAAATGGAGAATTTTGTGGAATCTACTTTAAAAAAAAATAATGGTCCTAGGGATTAAAATGTGTATAATTGACTTGTTAAAGTCAATAATACTCATAATATGAAAATATGATATATCAAAATTTGTTGAATGCAGTTAAACACATGCATTGAGTAAAATTCATGGCCTTAAATGTAAATATTACAAAAGAAGAAAAGCTCAAGTTTTATGACCTAAATAAATATCTCAAGAAGTAAGAATAAAACAGCAAATGAAAACCAAAGAAAATAGAAGGAATGAAATAACAAAAATAAGAGAAGAAATAATGACATAGAAAACAAATATACAATGCTGGTCACGTTCAATTTCATAATCTGAATGACAATTATAGAGGTGTGTTCATATTGTAAGAAATCATCAGGTAGATTTATGATTATATAATAATCATATATAAATCATGTGTATCGGGTACATAAATCACACATATGTGTTTTACTTTAATAAAACAATTATACTATATTGAGTTTCTTAGTAAATAAACCGTTATTTTATTGCAAATCTGACTTACCTGTGGTGCTGCTTTGGCAGGAAATACTTAAAGGAAAAAAGGACAGTGAAAAACTAAAACCATATTCCAGAGCCCTAAGTCACACTTTAAAGGCTTTTGTAAAGATTAGAAGATGTGAGAGGTAAAATACCTAGCAAGATACAAAACACTGTGGGGCTCACTCTTCTCCTCTTCTTTTTAGTTTCTCCATCATGGAAAGTAAACCTCCCTACTGCCTTCTCTTTTCCTATGGTGCATATTGGGGAGATCATCTCAATGTGCTATGTCTGAGGTGATGTCTTCCTGCCTTTATCTTCCAATGGTAAACAAACCCTAATATTCTACTACTCAACATAAATATAACATAACCTAATCATTTATACTTTCCTCAGGCTAAAATTAGCCTCCAACAGGGCAGGATGAAGAAGCAGGCCATGTAAAGCAGCCTTGTGAAAACTAATTGCTGGAGAGATTTTGAAATAGATTTGACCTACCAAGAACCATGTATATCTATTTGGAACAGACCTACAGTCTCAAACTCTGGGCATCCTGGAGTATGATGGCTGGCGACCACTGCATTGCGTACAGTTGGTTTTTATGGTTAACTGAAGGCTGTCTCTATCTCCTATCCTCCTCCCACTTTCCAGCAGCTCTCTCATCCCACATCCAAGGAAGAGGAGGGCTGATCTGAACTAATCAAATTCTAAGTCAATGAGCCCATACCAGCTTGTCTCCAGGTACTGGGAAAATAGTTCTTCTCACTGAAAGCTCTATTCTGGCCTTTCCTTATAGTAGGGGGTTCCAGTACAAAGAGCAGGCTTACTCTTGAGATCCAAGTACAAGGAGCCTGTTTTGCTTCTAGCTTCTTTACAGCTACCAAGGAGGCAGAAGGCTCTGCCTAGTTCACCAGGGCTCTGCTTTGGGGTTTGCAGCCAGAGCCTCAGCCTGTCATAAATGGTTCCTTGGCCTCTGTTTCTCTTTTTACACATTTCCCCTGATGATCTTCTAGAGAGAATGTTGGCCTGAGGACAAGATTTGGGTGTTCCTGAATAGTCTGAACACACACCATCTTAAACACACCCCAGCATTCCAGTCCAAAATCTCACTTCTTTACTATAAATTGTATGGTTGCCCAACTAGGAAATGGCAGAAGAAGGAAAAAGATAAGAATTACTGTTTTATAAGTTTAACCAGGTTTTGCTTTTTATTCCAAGACCATGTCAGAATAATTATCCTAAAATTTTTCTGTTAAATAAAAATATTCTTCACTCATCCCTTCAGCAAATTTGTGAGAGAGGATGTTTTTGGTGTGACAGAGAGAACTACTGGAATAATTACTACAAACATTTTCTGTTTTGTTTTTAATGGAAGCTCTGATTGCCCTTTAGGTTATCTTCAAGCTGTGATTTAGAAGAATATTTCCAATAGCTAAATTTAAAAACCACTGGCCCAATGTCTAAGAGGCCTAAAAAGAGGAGCTATGGCTTGATTGCTTACAGAATCCAAATTTAGACAACCACTTACAATGTTATTAGTACTGAACATTTACAACGTGGTCTGAGATTTCCAGAGTGGATAAAATACGAAAACGTGCAGAAAAAGTCATGAAATAAGACAAGACACCAAAAGGCTCTGTGGCTACATGTTTTTACTTTTTGAACACTCTTCTACTTTCTTTTATTCCATTTTAAAAAATACGAAATGAAAACAGTCTCCTGAGGGTATAAATTTGATTTTCTAATTTTTCCTTCCAAATATAGACATCTCACCACCATTAATGCAAATGATTCTGCAGAGCAGCACATTTACAAATGGCTATTAAACTAAATATAACATTAAGTACAATCCACCAGTTATGATTTCCTAAATAGGATGAAATTTCAAGTACTGCGCTAGTTTAAAAATCGACTTGTCAAAATCTCTAGTGACGTTTTCTTACGTTTTTCTACCATTAAAAAGATAATATTGTCAATATGTTTATAGCTATTTACAGTTTTTCAAACACTTTCACATATATTATTTTACTTGACTTCTTACAGCAAGCTTATGAGAAATGTATTATTACACCATTTTATAGATGAAGGAAACTAAGGTTCAGAAAGTTTGAGAGACTTCACGAAACCCATACACTAAATGGCCAAGCCAGGACATGAATTCTAACTTTTAATAATCTCTCCACTGCACTACACTGTGGAGCTCTTATATTTCTGATGAATGTATTTTACTACCTACAGTTTAGAAAATATTGTCCTGAAACCTCTGAACCTTTTATACAGCAAACTAATGTTAAGCATCTACAATGGTATAGTCTCTTTAAAAATAGTAATGAGCATATTTTGAAGTATTTAACAGGATTTAATTACATAAAATAAAATGAGTCAGATAGAGAAAGGGAAAGCAGAAAACCCAAATAAAGAGAATAGCAGTTTAAAAAACATTTAAAGAAAATCAAGAACCTGCAAACTCTAGGTGCAAGCTGAGTTAGGTAATAAAAGTTCTTTTTCCTCTTTCATTGTTTTGTCATGAACTCCACCGTATGTAAAGGCAGGTCACCTGCTCCATGCATCAAGGAAGGAGAGTCGAAATACTCATTAATCTATCTGGTGGGAAACGCCCTCTACCAAGAGGCCCCTTAGATGATAACTACAGCTTATGCCGCCCCCAAACTCTAGCCAAGAATTACAGAGAGGGTCAGCCTGATCCTGACTCCCAAACTTTACCTGACTTTGTTCCACCACGGGACCCTAGATTTTCCTCTGTGATTATACTCATCACGATGCATTGATTGATTGACTTGGCTGTGACTCTTATTAGACTCTATAAGTACCTTTACAAAGGGTTCTAAAGTTCCCTACAAAAAGAAACCACATATTTTTCAACGTTTTCCCAGTGCCTTTTAAAGGCACCACCCTGCAGTAAGTGTTCACCAAACGTTCTGTTAAATGCATGGGAACCACGTGATCACCCCTGTGTTGTGGCATCCTTACACTCGGCATAAATATAAGTGAGAACACGGAAGGCTGCAGGCAGGTGCTCCATTTGGTGCTCCATTTTTGGTAGCAAAACTGAGAAAGATCTCTGGTGAGAAGCCAAGAGCGTTTACTGGCTCCAAAACGTATGGGCGTAGGTCAATGAAAAATAACTTTTATTTTTGGGTTTCTTGGTAGCTACCATTCATTGTTTTTTACAAATCCCTGCTGAAGTGCCTTCAAATCCTACTCTTCGCCAGGATCTATCAGTGAGATTTTGAAAGGGAGTCCCGCTTTTGAAGAATAGCTGCGGGTTGAATTCCTTCCTAATTTCAGATTTTGAATCTCCGATTGGTAAAACCTCGCTCTAAAGGCATCATCATTACCAAGAGGCACAAAAGTCTTCAATGATAATTTTAAATGATTAGTAGTAATGCTAATAATGATTACTAACACTTTTTAATCAATGGTTCCTGGCCAGGCACCAGACCAGGAACTTTGCATGTGGTATCTTATTAAATTCTCACCACATTTCTACAAGCAGTTACAAGTGTCATCATTTACTCATGAGGAAATGAGATTTAGAGATTACACAACTTGACTAAGATCACAAAACTAGGAAAGGCAGAGGGAGGATTCGAACCAAAGGCCATCTGTTTCCAGAGTCCAAGCTTCACCATGCTAAACTTGGCAATTGTACTCCAGTTGATTTAAATTCAAGGAGAGAAAAAGAGAATGAGCATTGGAGTCAGACAGAGCTATAAGCAAATCTCAATTCTTCCTCTTACTAGCTGTGGGACCTTGGGCAAATTACTTCATTTCTTTAAACTGAGTTTCTTCATCTGTAAAATGGGGATGATAAGTGATCTCTCCACAGAGTTAAGAGGAGTAAATGAGATGACGTTTGAAAGTGTTTAAGCATAGTGCTAAGAAGTAATAGACCCCTCAATAAATGTGTTAAATGGAGGAATATTAAGCCCTGAACCAAGAAAACATCAATGGGAATGGAATATTGAAAAAGATTTGAGAAAAATTAAAAGGCAGAATATATAGGACTTGTTGAATGCCTGGACAGAGGGAGTGAAGGAGAAAGAGGAGTCAAGGATGACACACAACACTAGAACTGCATTTTTTCAAATGCCCAATACTCCCTAACATCAAAAGCAAATATTTCACCATAGCAAATATTCCACAGATGCACCAGTGAAAATCTGGCGAGGCACTAAAAATACCTGTGCCCTAAATTTTCATTTTATTTTACCCTAAGAAACAGTTGCTGAGAAGACCACACTTATCTTCTGCATTTAGCCACTTCATCTGTAAAGTCTGGTTGATAATAATACACTACACGTTGTAGATAATATGTAAAAAGCTCCTAGTACAGTGTTTGAAATAGCATATTCAATAAACAGTAACAACAATTATTATCATGTTAGAGTTTTAATATAATCCTAGAATATATGGGAAATAGGTTAATTGTCAAAATAAATTTTTTCTCTCCCAAAGGAATAAAGTAAAACAAAGTTATATTGGTACCGCATTTAATTCAGGTACACAACTCTCTGAATTTTAGATAGAAATATCTTTCCCCAGTTTGTAACACAGACTTAAAAATGTATATTCAGGGGCCAGCCCCATGGCATAGTGGTTAAGTTCGGCGTGCTGCACCTCGGCAGCCGGGTTCAGATCCCAGGCGTGGATTTACACCACTCAAGCGACCCACATACAAAATAGAGGAGTATTGGCACAGATGTTAACTCAGGGCTAATCTTCCTCAAGCAAAAAAAGAGGAAGATCAGCAACAGATGTTAGCTCAGGGCGAATCTTCCTTAGCAAAAAAAAAAAAAAAAAAAAGTACATTCATCCAGTACAGTATCTCTCCTGGTAAGTTAATTCTACCAAGTGTAAAGATGCATGAGTTTTAAGTTGAGAAGGCTGCAGAGATATCTTTCCCACGATAAGGATAAAAAATCAGATGAACCGAAGGCTGAGGTGAACGTGGGTGGTTCAGTGTAGCTATACTGTAAAACAAATATAATTCCTCACAGTAATGGCACCATTTTATCTGCATCCCCTCAGAACGACACACTTGTCCTTGAATGACTGTGTTTTCAGTAGGGGGAAAAAACATGAAATGATTTACTTGTAACTCTCACCCCACCTATTAATATCTAAAAAGCAGTATCTGTTTACAGTCTTCCCTCTGCCACTCCAAAAAGAAAGATCCTAAACATAGGATTTCTTTCGTTCTTTCTGCCTCACAATCTTCAGCTGCCATTGGGAGAGAGGGGTGGCAGAGGGAACAACCAAATGGAGACAGAACCAACAAACAAAAATTAGCATCGTGGAGTTAGTGACTTCAAGAGAAAATTATAGTTTAAGGGGAAATGTTTCATACGCATTCTCTTCTGCACACATCCCAGTCGGGGTGGCTAATAAAAAACACAGACTGCTCTTTTAAAAATAAAAAGTTCAAGGGATGAGAGATGGGAGGGTGGGAATCATCAGAGGCAATGTAGGCAACCAAGAGTGGAAAGTTTATGGCTTGACAGACACCTGTGCAGAATGCTTTTCTTGTGTGGGAACTGAGCAAACGCTATGCACCGCCCCCACCACTTGCTCCACTCCACAGGCCATGAGCCAGGCGAGCTCTGCTCTTGGTACCACGTGAACCCTGGAGCTGGTGCTTCAGGCTTCACACCTTCTATTCCTCTGCCCCCAATCTCACCTGCAGTTCACTTCTCTCGGTACAAAAAGGAAAAGGCAAAGGTCTTATCAAAGCACAGAGCAGCAACTCTGACCTTGGGGTCCCTGTGGTGACGCAGGGGGTCCACAGGCACTTTGCAATTATATGCAACTTTTTGTGCCCACATATTTATTGTGCATTTCTCTGGTGAAAGTATCCATCGTTTCGTCACAAACTCAAATGGAGCCTTGACATGGAAAAAGTTTAAGAATCACTGCATTAGACAGTCTTTGAACTGAAAAACCACATAATGAAGGCCAAAACTGTTACTCTCTGAGGTTTAGACCTTTATACAGAGTTCATACTGAAACAGTTTCTGTCTCAAGGAATGGGAAATTTGGGCTTTCTAAGCATTAGAAGAAGAGACACCCAGAATGCCACAATGAGAAAAGGAAAGACCATCCCTCTACTCTAGATGCAAGTCACTGGCAAGAAGCCTTTCCCCAGCTGATTTTTGCAGAATTTTGGAACTGGAAGTGACCTATAAGGGCCAGTTCTGGCTTTCTTGGGGTCCAGAGAAGTTAAACATTCATTCAAGGTCACTCCTGGAACAGTGGCAGGGCAAGAGAGATGCCCTTTCTTGAGCCTTCCTCTACTTCTGTACCCACTACACCACTGTGATAGAAAACAATTAAACAGATCATTCTTAAAATACCTTTTTAAAAAAGCCATTGAGTGCAAGTGGTTAAATGTAGAAGTATTTCCCACTTAGCATATCAAATATGGTGACAAAAATCAGCCTGTAAAACTAACAGGTAGACATAACTCTTAAGACCTGTCTGGGTGGGTGCCTTACCATCTGATTACTTGGGTTCTAATAAGAAATTGTCGATAAAATGTCCTTCTGCAGAGAGACAACAGAGGTAAAGCACACCATTTATTGACTTCCAATTGGCTGCTAGCCGTTCTCTGAGAGTTCAATACTATCAGCTGGGAGACATTTAAACCAGGTCCTTCCAAGGCTGGGATGTACAAGAGACCATATGGTCCCAGAAGAACACTTCAAACAGGCAGCTGTATAGCTATAATTAAATCTTTAGTAGTCACACTATTATTTATTTAGCAGATTTTTTTAACGTACCCTTCACTGAGGCCTCTGAGAACATGCACCAAATTAGAACAATAGAAAATACTGGAGAAGCAGAAAAAGAGAATCGAGGGGAGAGTAAAGCTCTGACTCAAAAGCAGACAACAGCTGTACAAAATTTTCCCACAGTGGTTCTTCATTTGTGCCAGGTGGGCTCTGCCTGAGCACCAGTAGGTTATGATCACTTTACTGACCTGAATATTGAGCCTGAAAGTCCGTTCACTCCTTTGTTCCACGGAACCCTCCAGTGCTGAAATCTATCTCTTTTTTGAATTTTGAATTTTTGAATCCTCATGTGCCATTCATCTGACATTCATCAAATTGGAAAATATTAAAAGAACTCAAAGACTATCTAGTCCAATTTCCCACCCAATGACTATATTCCTAACATATAGTCATTTGCTTCTTCTTGAACATTACAGTGAAAAAAAGTATCCAATTCAAGAGTTAATTCAAATGTCACCTCTGCCCACTCCCCAGCCCCTGGCAGAATTCAAACTCCCTTCTCTGGGCTAAGACATCTACCACCCAATGTTATTTATAGATTTGTCTCACAGTCTGTGTAATCAGAATCCCTAAAAGACAGAGACTGTATCTTATTTTTGTAGTCCCCACCCCAACAGAGTGTCTAGTGCAAAGGAGGACTTTAAAAAAGCTTCACAAATAAATTGGTGATAAAGCCCTATTTTCTATTTAATTCATCCTTATATTAAAATAAAAACTGCCTCAGGGCTGGCGCAGTGGCGCAGTGGTTAAGTGTGCGCGCTCTGCTTTGGCGGCCCGGTGTTCGCAGGTTCAGATCCCAGGCGTGCACCGACGCACCACTTGTCAAGCCACGCTGTGGCAGCGTCCCATATAAAGTAGAGGAAGATGGGCACAGATGTTAGCGAAGGGCCAATCTTCCTCAGCAAAAAAGAGGAGGATTGGCAGTGGATGTTAGCTCAGAGCTGATCTTCCTCACAAAAAAAATAATAAAAATAAAAACTGCCTCTAAGAAACATGTACCTGCTATCGAAAGTTTATGTCTAGAGCAACAGATGGTACATCTATTCTCAATAGATGGCAAAGCAACCTTCATGAACTTCCTACCCCTCAAACCTTCTATCTCTAAAAGTTATGGACAAGTTACTTCAATTATTCTTCTTAGGTTACTGCCCAGGCATCTCACCATCCTAGTTACCATAAACACATCCCCTCAATGGTTTTTGAATAAAGAGCACCTTTGAAAAATCTAAATGTGATGAAAGTCATAAACTTTCTGTCCAGATAAAGTAGGATTTTTCACATTATTCACTTCATGTTTTGAACTTACATAATTTATCTTTATTCTTACTAAATTCTTTGTGGTTTCAGCCTGTCAAGATCATTCTCCATGTTTTGTTTTGTTTTTTTTGTGAGGGGGATCAGCCCTAAGCTAACATCCATGCTAATCCTCCTCTTTTTTTCTTTTTTGCTGAGGAAGACCGGCTCTGAGCTAACATCTATTGCCAATCCTCCTCCTTTTTCTTCCCCAAAGACCCAGTAGATAGTTGTATGTCATAGTTGCACATCCTGCTAGTTGCTGTATGTGGGACGCGGCCTCAGCATGGCCGGAGAAGCAGTGCGTCGGTGCGTGCCGGGGTTCTGAACCCGGGGCCGCCAGTAGCAGAGCGTGCACACTTAACCGCTAAGCCACGGGGCCAGCCCTCATTCTCCATCTTGATTCTATTATTTAAAATTTAGATGGCTAAACTTGTTGATTTTGTGTCCTCTGAGAATCTGATAAGCGTGCATTGTGTCTTAATCCAAATCGCTAACAAATCTGTTCAGCACGGCAGTACAAGCTAAAAAGTGCCACAACATGAGAAACTCCTTCCATATTTACATTGGTGATCAATTCACACACTTAGAGTACAATTGTTCTCTAGCTAAGAACCCCGTGATGGTCACACAGCCCTCAGTTCATCAAAGTGCTTACAACAACATCATGGACTCTGTGGACGCCTTACTGCAATCAAGTGCCTGCTCAGAAAAGAAAATGCGATATATAAATATATTTATGCCCTTCTATTCAACATATATAGCAATGATTTAGATCATAGTTCGGCAAACTTTTTCTTTGAAAGGTCAAATTAGGCTTTGCAGGCAACATACAGTTTCTGTTCACATATTCCTTTTTTTTTAAACAACTCTTTAAAACTGTAACCGTAATTAGCTTGCCAGCCATACAAAAACAGGCAACTGGCAGGCTATGACCCATGAGCCATAGTTTGCCATACATCATCTCTTCAATTTTGAACCAAATGGCCTATTGGTGAAGATAAACCTTTAACCAAAAATTAAAATATTTGATGACAATTATTTGGTGACAGTTGTGGTAGGTGTCATGATGGAAAAGCATCATGGGCAACAAGAGCTTACAATAGCGGGCACTAGCCTAAACTGGGGAGTCACAGGAAACTCCCCTGAAGAGGTGAGAGTTACAGAGAAATAATGGGTGAACTCCACTTGCCTGGGCAGGAAGAGCATTTCAGTCAGAGGAAACAGTATGCGCAAAGAGCCCAAGGCAGGGGCCGGCCCCGTGGCTTGGTGGTTAAGTGAGCGCGCTCCACTGCTGGCGACCCGGGTTCGGATCCCGGGCTCGCACCGACGCGCTGCTTCTCTGGCCATGCTGAGGCCGCGTCCCACATACAGCAACTAGAAGGATGTGCAGCTATGACACACAGCTATCTACTGGGGCTTTGGGGGGAAAAAATAAATAAATAAAATCTTTAAAAAAAAAAAAAAAAAAAAAAGAGCCCAAGGCAGGGCGGAGAGTGGCATGCTAGTGGACCTGGAGGAACACCTGTGTGTCAGAGCAAAGTCAGCAAGGGAGAGAACCTTGCAAAACGACTTTGGAAAGAGACACTAGGCAAGATAGCTCAGGGCTTTGAAGGTCATGCTCAGGATTCTGGGCTCATCGCAAAGGCAATGGGTGGCCATCAAACGGTTTTAAGCCATCAGTGACACCCTCTGTACACTCCTTCAGTATGAAGCCTGTGTTGTTATGATCTATATACCCTCACAGTGCCTTATCAGCTTTTCACATTCTCAGATTGTAAAGCCATAATGGTTTGTATGAATGTAAAAATAATTCTTAACGTAGTACCCTAAACTAGCTAGCAGCTTGTTACTTTTCAGGAAAGAAGAGAGGAAAGAGAAAACACCACCACTAGAAAATTTCTCCTGTAGACTCCTATGGAAACTATTTAATATAGAATCATTCTAAATCCATATTTATTCTAATAAAAATTTTAAAATACCCCAGTGTTTTATTTTGCTACCTTCTCTTGAACCACTCCAAAAAATTAAAAATACATTGCCTCACTTAACTTTATTTGCTCCACTTTCCCCTGGCTAGTTTGTTTCATAGTTTATTCTATTCCTCTATTCACAAGGCGGCAAGGGGTGTGGAAAGGGAAGTAATATTTTTTAAGCACCTAATTAATCTGTGCCTGGTATACTTCACATACATCATCTCATTTTATTCACATAAGGACATGAAAGATAAGTCTTTGCCCACTTCTTTTAAGGCTCAGAGACATTAAGTACCTGCACAAGATCACTCAGCTAGTAAGGAGGGAAGCTAGGATTTAAACCAACATCTCCAGGATTATAAAATCCAGGCTTTTCCATGACATCAAGCAAAACACATTTCCTATTATTCAGAAAACTCTGACAGGACTTCGCATCTTCTATTCCTTTGCTATAAATCTTTTTCTCTTATTCTTTCCACACCGAGGTATTAGAAGCTGGGAATTTAGATCAGGAAGACACAGCTAAAATGAGACTATGTAAACAAAGCCCATAGTATGGTTTAGACCATGAAGGCATAAATTAGGAAACATATACTCAGAGAAGCATTTAGCCCCTACTACAACAGTAGAGAAGGGAGAATATTCTAAAGTCCTTTTATTTTCATTTATTCTTGTTTTTCCTTTTATTTTAATAAAAACCTGCGTGTTGTGCTACATCAACACATCTTCTAAAAATGAAAAACCGGGCCGGCCCCATGGCTTAGCAGTTAAGTGCGCGCGCTCCGCTACTGGCGGCCCGGGTTCGGATCCCGGGCGCACACCGACGCACCACTTTTCCGGCCATGCTGAGGCCGCGTCCCACATACAGCAACTAGAAGGATGTGCAACTATGACATACAACTATCTACTGGGGCTTTGGAGGGGGAAAAAAAAAAAAGGAGGAGGATTGGCAATAGATGTTAGCTCAGAGCCGGTCTTCCTCAGCAAAAAGAGGAGGATTAGCATGGATGTTAGCTCAAGGCTGATCTTCCTCACAAAAAAAAAAAAATGAAAAACCATAGAAAATTTTCATAAGTATAGCAGAAAACCAAAATCTGACATGAATCCAAGTCTTTCAAAAGAATTAATTGCACTCCATTCCCTTAGCAGGACTTCATTCGGGGAGTTCCACAAAGACACGTGGGCACAGGAACAACACTGCCATCATCCCAAGAAAATCCTTTCATGACACATTTTTACAGATGTTTTCATAATGTCCTGATGAAAAAAGTCACTCCACAAGAATTCCTCACTTTGAAAAAGAGTTTCACAACTATTTTAAGTACTGGTGGCAGTTGTTATTTTTCTAAACAAGATCTTCCTTCCAGAGCAGCGTCTGGGGATGGCTTCTTGGATATCATAATTCAACAAGGCAATAAACTATGCACCTAGTTTTTCTTCATACAAAACCTCAATGTAGAGGCTATTTATTGAAATTTCCGGAATTCCCCTTGCGTATTTCTCAGTATCACAAATAAGCTGATATTGAAACAGGCTTTATCCCCAAGTTTCACTTGCAAAACAATGAGTAATGCAATCAAGACCATGGTGAGAAATATCTCATCTCCGACCAGGTTTTTCTGAAACAAGTCATCCTACTACATAGCTGGATTTCAACTTGACTTGTTCTTTTTTATTTTCAATAATATACTTGGATCTTTACCATAACGCTGTCCTGGGAATCTAAACCGTAAGAAAAATGTATAAGTGAAACAGTTATAACAATGCATAGAACTAGTAAATCCAATAATAAATCCCATTCAATGATAAATCCTTTCCAAGTCTGATTTGCCTTACTCCTAATTTCATACAAAGTGAAGCAGCTCATGCCTAAAAGCAGAATGTTGCATAGTCCATGATTTGAAATGCACTACGCTTGGGAAAACTTAGCAATACCATTTCATCTTGCAACAGAACATCTTCCCATGCTGACAGTCGGCTTTTCCAATATGTCCTTGTGACACACTACACTTTGTTTCAAATAAAGAAAAAAAGAAGATTCGATGTTTTCTTTAAACTATGTCAATCAGCCAGTTAACTACATTCACTGAGCTTTCATTATGAGAAAAATGTGTAAATGGATTTTAACAAATGAAAGAGCAAACTATATTTGAAATGTTAGCATTTACATGATTGTCCTAGCTGAAAAAAAATTTTAAATGTATGAGATGGGCAAGAATGTGCATTTCGAGCAACTGGTTAACCTAATAAAACATTCTGTCAGTGATCACGATAAGAAATACTAATTTTTAAAGTCACCAAAGTGAAAAGATAAGACAATAACAATACTCTGAGAAATCACCTTTCTCTGAGAAGCTCTCATAGTCATTTTCTCAGTCTTTTAAAAAAAAGGTTCTGAGAGAAAGGATAAGTAGAAGATGATTCTCCCTTTAGTCATCATCATCATCACATCAGCAACTAACTCCGGCCTCTCCTCTCCCTGCTCCCCAGACCCTCTGCCTTCCCGCCCCCCACCCCATTAAGAAGATGAGACATAAGTATAAAAAACAATAACAAACTAATGAGTCCATGTGCAGTTACAAATAGTAAGTGCTAGATGGTGTTAGAAATTCAAGACAAGAGTAACTAACATGAGCCAGAATGTTCCAGGAGACACGTAAGGAAAAGTAGCACTTGACTTAGGTCTTGAAGTAAAAGTAGGATTTGAAAAAAAGAGAGGAAAAGAGACATTTGGGTCCAACGGAAATGTGCACGCAGTAACAATATTCATGGATGGACAACCAGACACATTTCATTTGAGCGCAGGTAGAGCAGTGGAGGGCAGAAGTGAAGAGCACGAAACCCCAAAGAGCCAAATGAGCAATGTAAATCTGAAAGGTGAGGAATGAAATGGAAAATGAAATTGACTTCCATCCTACCTAATCTTACTGCAAAACAAAACCAAAAATAAAAAGCAGTAGCACATTTAAATGACAAAAATGACAGTGATAATTAAGATCTGTATAATGTTTTAAAGTGTATTAAGCACTTTCCTTTTCACATAACAACCCTGTGGAGAAGGCAGTTCAGACTGAATTATGATACCTGTATTATGAATCAGGAAACTGAGGTTCAGAGGAGGTAAGGTTTAACATGCTTATTTGTTTTCAAAGCTATTCCTGAGATCAGATTAATGAAAAAGTTCAATAATAATTGCTTTTTCGTCTTATAAGAAAAAATATGAAGATTATAATATGTGTATCTATCAGACTTAATGACCTAGAGGTAAATATATCTATAGTGAAAATGAATATTGAACAGCCTGAAAGTCAAGGAACCATGGGCTGATTCAGTAAAGCACTCGTCAAGATCTATAAACCAAGCGAGCATCCACTGTGGTCCATGGACAAATCAACTAGCTCACTAATCTAATCTACTTTTGCTAATTCTACAAGTAACTCTAATTACCAAAAAAAATTAACATTGAAATCTTGTTGTATTTCACCAAATTTGGGGGATTTGGGACCATTATTTCAAAGAATTTTCAGTCATATTATTTTCCATTTATTGGATAAACCAAGTCATTCACTTGTATTGTCAAACTGCAGAGGGTTACATTCCAATTTACTTCTCCCATTTCTTACTTCTTTCTCCAAAGAGAGTTTTATTTAGCTAAAACTCTTATCTTCTGTTATTTATGCTCTCTAAAATGGAAAAATGCTTCTCAAGTCCCTCATTTCTCTTTGATTGACAGTTCCAGCCCACACAGTTATCTTGTCTTGCACTGAACTGCTGCTGCACTTTACTGCAAGCACCACACAGTTTATTTGGTCTCTCCAGATAGATATAAACTCACAGTCTGAGATCATATATCATACTTTTTTTAATTATATCAGCCTCTTCTCATTGACCTCCACCAATACCACTCAAGGTATGGACACACAACAAATGGTTGGTTCAGTGAGTCTTTAATCACTGTGGCAGCAGAAATGTCCAGTCACTATAAGACCCTTAAGAATTTTTTAATTGTTGGTTTATTTAATAGTAATTCTGGTGATTAGCCTATTCAGCGTGATATGTGCCTCGAGCACAAACCGAAGGTCAGTAACTATCAATTTGACACCTGGGGCTTGGGACCTAAAAAAGACCCTAATCCAAATAGGCAGAATCCTTACACTCATTAGGAGCAGAGGCTCCAGGGCTAGAATGCAGGTCTACCACTAAGATGCTATTTAACTTTGGGGAAATTACTTAATCTCTTTGTGCCTCAAATTTGCCAATATGTAACATAGGGTTGATAGTACCAAACCCAAAGCATTAGTGTAAATAAGTGGCCAATCTATGTTAGTTATTGTTAATTACTGTTAATTATTCTTTATAGAGGAATAGAATCGATACTATCAGGGAGAGCCACTGAATGATCAACTTGTGCAGCTGATTTTGAAGTTCAAAGCTATTACAATGGCTCCCTACACAATCAGTTACTTTCTAGCCTGTTGTATGTATATGCACAGAAGACTGATTAGGCATTAATGTCAGCTTGGTATAATTAACCAGTGGCTTACAGATTTTCTCCATTACTGCTGCCCTTTTAACATGGCAGCAGAGAAAAAGAAAGCCTGGTGGTTTTCATTTCAGTTCAGTTCTAGGAAGTGAAACCAGATCATGGGTGGTAACACACAGAGAAATCAGGAAGCTCTGCTGGTGATTGATAAGGTCATGAGATTCTGCTGAGGCAAATAAATCAACTAGCCAGTGGATCCTTGGACAAGCGAGCTGGAAACAGCGGGAAGCCCTTCTCTTTCTCTGGAAGAGCAAGAAAAACTTCCTCCCTTGGCATGGCCTCTTCATAAATCCACTCTGCAGAGACTCCCTGTTGAGAGGGAAATAGCAAAGCAGCAAAATCTGCAAATCCTCTCCAACATGTAAAGGGTGGTTCACTGATCTTTTTATTTGTCATCCCAGATGACAACACCCCTTCAAAGCTCCTAATAAAGCTCTTCCACATAAGGTATAAACTTCTTACTTAACTAATGTTACAGTCTGGATGTAAGTTCACTCAGAATTCTCTTGGGGGTGGGGGAGGGGGGAGGAAGGAGATCAGAGCCAAGATGCGAATGTGTTGAATACTGCTCCAAAGAGAACACTTGTCCAACTCTTCTTGCAATTTTCCTTTTTGTTCCAAATGCTGACCACCAAGAAGGGCTCTTGAGATGAAGCCATTTTTGGTTGCCAAGGAAATTTCCACAAAGCCTGACGGATTTCTCTCAGAGCTGGGAATAGCAACACCTTTAGCAGAAGCAAAAGAAACATACAGGTGGAAGTCTAGCGCCACTGCCCTTTCACCTCCTTACCTCAGAATACAGGCAGATTAGTCAGCTCAGAGATCCAATTAGACCAGGAGAATAAACCCAGTTTTAGCCTTGATATTTTAAGCTCTGAAAAAAGCCCCCAAAGTGATCAGGGAGGCAGATGCTAGTGACTGAGATTCTTTTCACTTCAACTGAGTCGCTCAGCTTTTACTGGCGTGAATCATAAAGGAGAAACTCAAATCTGACTGGCAAACAGTATCTGAGCAGTGGAGGAGGATTTATTAAAGCGTTTAAAAGATCTAGGACACAAATTGGTATAATCTTTTGGGAAGGTAATTGGCAATATGCAGTGACCCAGCAATTCCACTTATAAAAATTTCCCCTCCAGAAATTCTCATAAAAGAATGTAAAAGAAAATTACAATGAGGATATTTCTTAAAGGCTTGTTTATAATTGCACAGAAATGAAAATAACTAAATACATTTAAGTAAAATATATGATTCATGTGTACTATATTATACAGCCTTTAAGAAAAACAAGGTAGATGTCCAATGGTATTCTGTAGGGTTTTTAAAAAATCTAGTTGCAAAACAATATGATCCCAACTGCATTTTATATAAATAAGTATACAAGTTTTTATGCATAGAAAAAGTCTAGAAGACTCTACATCAAACTGCTAATAGTGGTTATTTTGAAGTTGAGAATTCGTGAACTTGCATTTTCTATCTTACTCATTTTTGCTTTGTTTGAATTTTTACAGCAATTTTCTATACTTCTATCAGAAAAAACTAAAGTTTTAGAAAATATTGTAGATAATAACATGTTACTATAGCAGGTAAGGAAATGAATCCATCTATATGTTTACAACTATTATAAAGGTATTTTTAGGGTGTTCATCATAAGGTATTGATTGCTACTTTCTGGTTTTGCAACAATTTGCCACTTCCAAAGGGGAAAAAAAGTCTTTTTTTAATGAGGTCTTGGTCAGAAGTAGGTAATGTGTGACATGAGAGCAGACATCCATCAAAGACCACTGTTGATGGTATTCTACTGCTCTCTGCAATATGTTCTAAGTATATGTGTAGTGTTGGAATACAGGCAGAATGCTAACTATTAAAAAGAGGAATAAAAATGACATCAAATATAAAACATGTCAGTTTACTCAAGACATTTTAAAATCTGCCATCCAGTTTACTAAATGTCAAATACAGGAATGCGCTGCAGTGTTCCTGGAGGTCAATTCTTTCACAGGTACAGGTAAGAGGATGGCTCAGGACCCCCACTTGGCTGCTCTGTCTGCCTCCTACTCACCTCGATGCTCCTTTCTGAACCATAATGACTAAGATGCTTGTCACTGTCACTGTCCCTCAGAGAGGCCTCCACTGAAGGTTTCATGAGTCATGTGTTTTCCCTGCATGACACACCGGACCTCAGCCAACAGTAACACCAAAAAGAGCACTGGCGGTATAGATACCAGCACTCAAAGCTCAACCTCACTACTCTCTGTGGCCATCGTCCACTGCTAGCACATTAAAATATTTAATTTTTATTACTGTTAATTAATAAATAATTTAATCTAATTAATAGTACATGTAAAATATTTTAACTAGGAAACTTTTTTCTTTCTTACAATACTTCTGTGCAACAGAAGAACTTCCTTTGCTGATAGGAATAAGGTCTTGATGTCTATGGTGAATATCTTAAGAAACTGGCTATTGGGTCTGCAGAGCTCTCAGTTTAATGCACCGTGGTGCTCATGCAGTGTTTAATTATAGGAACAACGCTAGATGATCCAGAACATTGGCCAATTCCTCCATCCTATCACACATATCCCCAGTGATTTTTTTTAAATGTAAATCAGAACACACAACTCTCCAGGCAAAACTCCTAAAATGGTGTCTCACTGCACTTAGAATAAAATTAAAAGATCCCCCTGCATACTTCTCTGGCCTCACCCACCTCTGCCTACCTGTTCCCTTTGCTCCAGCACTCTGGATTTTTTTTCTTCCTATTTCTGGAGTACACCACATTCATTCCTGCCTCAAGGCTTTACTCTGGCCTTTTGCTCAGCCTAGAAACCTCTTCCCCCAGATCTTCTCCTCTCTGGCTAATCCTCTTACCTGAAACAGCTTTCCTGCATCTCTCCACATTACACTGCTATATTTTCAAGATAGCATTTACCATTGTGTGAAATTATCCTATTCATTTGTTTACTTGTTTTTGTTGTTTATTATCTATCTGTCCCCAAAAGCATGGAAGCTCCCTGAGTCAAAGAAGTATCTGTCTCATTCACCTCCGGAACCCTACCACCAAGAACACTTTCTAGCACAGAATATACTTTTTGAGTGAATGAATGAGTTCAAATCATAGCAGCATACAGTTATGGGGTGATTTACAAGTTCAAATTTATTGCAGCTTCACAGTTACTTAAAACCATGGTTCTAAATTTTGCAAAAGACTCTTCTTTTTCTTACCTGAAAACACAAGATAGAGCTTAGTTTACTTCATACAGGTTATCTGCTTCATTTTCAAGCCGACATACAATCTGTTTTTAAATGAATGCTAATCTTCTGATCCAGATAAACAGCTTTCAAGGAAGTATAGCATTATGAAAATGGGAAAATATGTCATATTCATAGTCAGTATGAGTATCAGCGCGTCTCAAACATCAATAACCATTGGTTGTTAATTCTTTAAGAATATGGGAGCAGGCTTAATGTGGGAGAAGGAAGCTATATTATGTCAAATTTCTTGTAGAAAGGGAAAAGATGATGACAAACATCAGTTTTGTTAATTATCTAAGCAGCAAGCTAACGTCCTTTGAAAAGGACTCCAAAGATAAACATTGCAATGGCTACACCAGTTCCCATCAGGGACACCTGGCTGAAGGAAAGCTGTAGCCACTCAACCACAGGAAAGCTCATTGCAGTTGCCAAAACTGTAGTGACCAATGACATCTAAAGACTGTAACCACCTCCTCACAACATGCCTTTGTTCTCAGGTTTTCACATATGTGACTCCATTTGGAGCTCTCCCGACACGACAGTGTTTCACTGGTCCCTGAAAACATGCTAAAGACAAGTATTAGAACCTTGGAAAATATGAGCCTTTCTTAGCCTCTGCACCTTCTCTGAGGAGTGGAGCAAGACCAGCCCGCACTCAGTGTAAATTAGAGGGTTTTCTGGCTGAGCCATGAAAAAGAAAAAGAGGTAATATTGTACTTTCCTGTCACTGTGCATATGAAATAGCTATTATGCTAAGAGAAGCTTTATGTGACCCCTAGGATAGAAATCTTCAAAACTATGAAAAAGTCATCTTAGCTGAATTTAGTTGACTCACTCCTATATTACATATGTATAGGAAAAGGATTAGAGGTCATTCAATCACAAAATGTTTCTTTCTAGATTTCATTTTAAGGCAGTCATGGCATAGCAATTTCAAACTTATACATGGCTTTAATGGTTTCATTTTCTTACTCTCAGACAAAATATTTAAATTCAGGTCTATTTCTGCAAAAGACCAAGACTTCAAAAATAGATATCAAGACAGCCAAGCATATTTAAAGACAACAGGCATCAGATACTGCTAAAAATGATTACAATACACTTTAGAAATTAACCTTAGGCCAATTCCACCAGGAGACCTATGGATAGGTTCTCGATAAGCTAGCTATATAATGAGTATCATGGAAGTGACAATCAGATAAGAAGTTACAAGGTTATGAGAGCCGTTAAGTGTCTCCCTGAGTATCTGCAAGGCATTTCTACACCTACAGCATCCACCGCAGCCTACAGATTGCAATTTCACTTTAGGTTGGTCATGTAATCATGAGATGTTACTGCATTATTGATAAACCTGAAAAAAAAAGTCAAGCCCTTTTAAAGTCATCATACCACTTAGCACAGTACTTCCACCCGAGTTACAGCTAAGAGGTAAAATGATGAGAAAGATTTTCTTATACTTACAGCTGATTCCACACTCACATGAAAATTAGAACTAAACCCACTGCATTTGATAAGCATCCTTTGCAGTAGTAAATTTTTAAAAGAACAGAAAAAGAATAAAAAGAGATAGGAAAATAAATCAATCTAAAGTAATTGGGAAAGATAACTGGATAATGAAGAAAAAAATCCTCCATAGCAACAAAATAGAAGAGATTATTTATGTAGATTTACAAGTAGATGAGCTCCAGATGTATTTTTTTTAAATCTACTTCTCCCCAGGTGTTTTTCTGCTTAATAAATATAACATCCAAGTTGGAATATTGTTGAAGCATTGAATCACCTAAATTTTGCCTATGTTCTTCTGCTGTTAACTATTTTGAGCTATTTCTCAAGAAGGCAGCCGCTACTGAAATCATAAGTACATAAGCTTGGCAGAGACAGAGAGAAAAAGTGTAGTCCACAGATTTGTTTCTTCTGTTTTCCCAAAACAGAATCTCATAAAAAATATGCCCTCAAATTTTGTCACTATGTAGCTGTCAGAAAGAGAAATTCTGCTCCTCTTCAAAATTCTTAACATTAAACCCATTTCTGCTGTTACTGGGAAGTTATATAGCTCCAGGAAGTGGTGAGGCACCATCGCAACTGTTCAAATGGTATCCAGGCAGAATAATCAGTCAATCAGAAACTTCAATTCCAGTCGGATGGAAGCTTTTTGGGCCAACTTGGAAAAGCATACAGAACAAGTTTGACTTTACTGCCAAGATCATTTCCAGGACACTGGCTAATTAATTATAAAAGCTTTTTCAAAACAAATTTGAGCCTGGCAACTTTTTTCCCCTACTCAAGCAGAGAAAAAAATAGGTTAAAAAATAAAAGCCTGGGTTTATTGGGGTTTTTGCCATACCTTCATCTTCTTTGCAAGCCCATTTTCTTCTTCTCACTCTACAATGATCCAGGAGCTTTTGTATTTGAAGTTACTAAAATACTAAGTATAGAATCTGGAAATGTGAGTTTGAATTCCTACTCTACCTTTGGTTGTAGAAGAGATCATGGTCAGTTACAAAGCTTCTCTTCAAATTCTTTGGTGGGAAGCAAAGAATGGAGTTTCTTCCTCTTTGGGGGATGAAGAGCCCATTGGATTAACTATGGCTACTGTAATAGACCCAATGTAGATGAAGAGCTGCTCTTGTGACGATATACTCATCAAATTTCACTTTCTAACCTTGAAAACAAAAGGAACAAAACTCTTGAATTAAATCTTCCTGGTTTCATCTTAACATGAGCCTTGACGAATATGAGATGTTAGTGACAGGTGCCAAAAATTCCGGTTTTAAGGACTGCAATCACACAGGTTTTATAGCAAAATCAACACCCAAAAATCATAATGTTCCAATATATTTCTTCTAATACTGGAATCAAAATCTTATATAATACATATCTTGAAGCCATCAAATCTCTTCTGCATATGCCCAGATATGAAGACACCCAAGAAGGTAAGAAATTTCTCTCAGCCAGCATGTACCAGCTGCTTATTGGTAAATTCCCAGCAAGAGAAGAATTGTCCCTAATAAAAGAAGATTTCCTCAAAAAGTCTGTCTACCAGATTTTCCTAACTCTGCCTTATCCAGTATCAAGCGCCCAGCCTTATCCAGTGTCAAGACCCCCGGCAAACCTCATAATTGGAACGTTGCTTGGTAAATACTGAATGGAGCCAAAACGTGCCAAATAGTTTTGAGGGCAATTCTCAACAAGTCCTAGTGGATTGAGTTTTCCCTTTTCCCCTACTGGTAGCTACTTACCAATGTATCCAATATTTAAATTATCTTCTCCCTGATCATTTCAAGAGGTGGGCAAATGGAAGGGAGGAGAGCTATCTATATTAGCACATGAAGGGAGAGCAGTTCTAGGAGTCAAGAATTAATCTCAATGTAAAGGGGTAGATAATTCTGCCTGACCAAAGCAGTGTCCCTCTTCTGGGGAACACAAATAAATTAAGATGAGAAGGATAACACCAGATTTCAGAGAATCTTAAAACTTGACAGGAAGCCATTATAAGCTTTTGATCCAGGAGAGAAATATGAGGCAATAATATGAAAAGTGTATTGAATTGAGAGAAAATAGAGACAACAGATTAGGTCAAAAATTTTTTCTAGCAATCCAGTCTGAGATGATGAAGGCCCGATTAGGGTGCTGCTGGTGAGAAGGAAAAGGAAGAAAAAATCCAAAAGCCATTTCACAAGAAAGAACATAATTTCATCTATCTTATACTTTTTAGAATTCACCAAGGCCTATAAACCTCTGTCACTACTATAATTGTTGCCAGTTAAAAAGGAACATCATCATAAATAGGGCTTCATTGCCTTAGGAATATATAATTCAGATTTCCTTATTTATCCAGGTAGAATTTTCACCCAATTAGTCCAAATAACTGGGTTTTTTTTAAGTCGAAGTGCAAAATTACACGTACTCACCATTTGTCTATTTTCAAGCCCAGATACCCACCTAACTGGGAAAATGGCCCAGTTTCCACCATATTCTTTTTAAAAGAAAACAAATCGAGATTCAAAACCTAATTGCTCTTCATTTCAAATAGGCTACTTACTATATGTTTTAATAGACAAACAAATATACAGCTAACAAGACTAACTATCATTATCTCAGCCTAAAGTATCCCTCAAAAGTTAACAATTGCCACATTTCTTAGCCCTTTATAGTTTATCAATGCACCTTTTCATAAATTATCTCAGGTAATCCTCACAATAACCCTAAGGTAGGGATTATTATTACTATCTTAAAGTTGAGACAACTACAGCTTCAAGATTTAAATTCCCGAGAGAATACATCTGTACTGGCAGAAGTCAAGACTTTCATTCTTATCTTCTGAACTTCAAATCCTTTCACATACTGCTTCCCCTTCCCTCAGAGAAAGAGCAAAACCCCTCATCTACACATATTGGTTCATTTTAAGTTAGGGAACCATCATTTCTAATCTTTTCCCAGTGTCTTCTAGATATACATTTAATCTTACATTTCGAAGAAGCAAGAATTCTTTGCTTACCTGGTCTTTCTCTGGTTTATCAGAAATGTCATTCAAACTGGAGGAAGTCAGATTCCTGTGGGTCATGGCTGGGCTACCTGGAAAAACAAAAGTGAACCCAAATTAAAGACTTCTTTTCAAAAACACAAAGACTTTGGTTGTCTACTTCATAAACACTAGTAGATGATGATGGGCATGGTGATGATGCTTTAGCCATGTTAGGAATCTCCTGAAGAGTTTTCCAGATGCCAGGTTGGTGCACAAACATGGTAAAGTATGTAAAATCCCAAATATCATGTTTAAGTCTAACTGACTGGCTGTATTTCAGGATAAGTTAAAGTTTGAAAGAAACATCTAAAACAATAAACATTAAAATAAATTTACTCCTTGTTTGGTTTGCTTTTTGTCACTGCCCTTTATCTCATCTACCTGGTGTCCTTTCCTTTCCCCATCCCCTGCAGAGAGGGGCTCTTACCTCATGTCAGCAGAGGTGGCCCCAGGACCAGGCCTGGACCTCATTTCCCCAAGGCCTCTGCAGTCCTTCCTAGGGCCCCACTCACTCTGATCAACCCAAAAAGCCATCTGCATTCCTTTCTCTGGCTATCACTTTAATCAGGAATATTTCTCCTGACCCAGAATCTCCATTCTTTGCCTCAAAGTAGTGTTGTCACGGGGTCCCTTACTTCCTGTTTTCCATTTGCCAGACTAAAATAAGCATACCCCTTCTTCCTCCTTAACAAATAAATTCTCACTCTAGTCAAGGGATGGGTTCCATCAGGAATACTTCACAGGGACCAAACCCTCTGGCCATATAGCTGCTGTAGGTAAAACCCATGGCAATCCAGCCAATGACTTCAGAAACCATTATGTAAGAACAGAGAAGAGGGACATCTAGAAGAGTGACAGACTATTTTCAGGTAGACTATGTTAATCAACAGAATACTGAACTTTCATTCTGTGGTTGGACTTGAAATTTCTAGGCTTACTAAGCAAAACAGTAACTTTTCAAAGCCAGGGTGTTTGACCCAACCCTGGCAGGGTGCTGAGTAACGCATTCATCATTAATCCTCAATGATCTGACTCAGGCTGGTCTTCACCAAGAGGACAAGGGTTGAAAAACAAGCACAGAAGTTCGAAAATATCTTCACGTTTTCTTCCAAGTAATTCTTTAGATTACAGACTTTAATTCCTTCAGATAGAAACTTCAACACATAATTTTACGAAAGACTAAAATCTACTTCTAATAATTTAATGTCTATATAACAGCAGCTTTTTAAATAATATAATTGTCTTTAACTACTAGATTAGAAAAATCATAATTTTCTTGAGCTGGCAAGATGGTATTTTCCACTCTGCTGCATTTCATTGAGCAAGCACGGCCTAGATCTCTTAAACCCTTTACCTTGTGGGATGTTTTATTCTAGGAAAATTTGAGTACAGGGCATTTTTCAAAGGAAAGTAACATCTGAAAAACTGCTTTATGAGCAAAATTAAAAGAAACTCTTTGAGGGCCACAGTTTCTTCTGTGAACTGCATACCAGGTTTCCAGTGTCCACGCAACACAAAAGATGCCAGCTACAAACACGAATACCCCTAAATAATACTGGGCTTGAAACTAACTGGAAATGATGGGTAGGTATAATTTTACACTTTACATTAAAAAACAAAACCAGTTACTTGGACTATCTGAGTGAAAATTCTACCTGAATAAGTAAAGAAATCTGAACCATATATTCCCAAGGCAATGAAGCATTAGCAATTCTAACCATAAGTTAAAAGTAGCTTATGTAAATAAACAGATAAAGCTGATTTCTAATTATAAATCAATTGTATGTAAGTGGCAGTACTGAAATAATTTGAAAGCAGTTTTTCATTAAGTAATTTAAATTTCCTGGGCAATATCCTAAACTCACTGACTTGCTTTGGAGGCTCTATAAATACCGCAAAAATACATTTCAACCCAACCACTGTCCTAACTGCTGCAAAATCTGAATAGATAGAAGTCAAATAAATAAAGTTTTTATTATAAGGTAATCTTGATTGATGTCATAACTCTTCCAAGAATCCTCATACACTGTCTCATCATTTCTCTTATTTCTAAGAGACAGTTATAGCATAGCTATCTATATTTGTACTATATGGGGGGCAAAGAAAGGCATAGGTCCAGGTAAGGAAGAGTAGGCCACTGTTAAGAAACAATCAAATCTATTGTCCCTCCTAACCTTATCTGATTCTCATTAATAAAAGTAATATTAACAGCTTCACTGATGTTTAACTTTGTAACACAGTGGAAGAATTTGAAAGTCAACTCTTCTGGGTAAAAACCCTAAGCAAGATGATAAGCAGTCTTCAATCTTTTCCCACCTCTCTCCCTAGCAAACTCCCCAACCCTACACCCTAACACCTTGAACCAGACACAAATGTTTCCCAAAGCAGTGGTTCCCAAAGTGTGGTCCCCAGACCAACAGCATCAGCATTACCTGAGTACTTGTTAGAAATGCAAATTCTTGGGACTCACCCTAGACCAACTATATCAAAACTCTGGGTATAGGACCCAGCAATGCAGGCTTTAACAAACCTTCAAAGTGATTCTGAAGCATGCTAATGTTTGAAAAATAAACCAGTTTTCTTAATACAAGAGTGTGTCCAGCAGGAATCCGAACTAAAAAAAAAAAATATAGTAGCCAGAGAGGTAGTTCTGATAACCTTGCCCTCCTCCAAGCCACTGTTCCAAACCATGACATCTCAAGCAAATTATTAAATTAGCATCCTCGCCACATAAACACACAAAAGGGATCATACTTGGTTTTCCTCTAAATCCTCACCTACACAATCAAATAAATACATAAGTTTCTTTGGAAACTCATTGTTTAATCAGCCTTTTCCAGAAATATATCACCCAAATCAAAGAAAACAAGGACAAGAGCCAAAAGAGATTACAAACCAGATTATATCTGGGAATCAGAAATTTGTGTCTGGCATTTTAGCAAACCCTGGAAGCTGTTACACAACTAGTTCCTAACAATGTTCTACTGTGGATATTTTGCACCTCAAATCAATAAGACACATTGTCAGAATAAATCAGTGCTTTCTATTTAGACTTTTGGCCTATAATGTAAACTTATTATACTGTAATCCTGAGTGAGTGGGATTACTAGAGAAAAATGTCACCTTCTACTAAAAAGGTGAAAAAGGTGTCAGAGCTCTGTGACACAGCAAGAGTAACCTAAAGTGTGCTACTTCTTTTGCAGGTGGAGATTCATTTACTCAAAGCTACCACTAGTAGGCCCTTTCCATCTAAAACCCAGGGCACACAAATGTCTTATAACTGTTCTTGGTCCAAACAAACTTTGTTTTTTTAAGCTTGATTTTCACAAGAGAAGAAGAAGAACCAGCCTCGAGTGTATAATTATAATTAATTTCCATATCACTCTTTTCTGGCCATAAGAAAAAGACAGCTTTGGAGAAATACATTTTCAAGCAGTTTCACACCATCAAAAACAATTTCATTTTCAAAGTACCCATTTGGCAGGTACATACTGTCTTCTATAAAAATTAATTGCATTCTGTACCAAGTTTTAAAATCATTGTTATTCGTTAGCACACATGTAGCAATTCATAAAGTTCTTTGCAATTATATCTATTAGACACAATATAAAGGGGTGAGGAGAATGTACAGCATAGAAAGAGCATGATATTTACATGTGTACATAGTAGATAAAAATGTAAATATATATATAATGTAATGATACATAAACTCTCTCCCCCACCTCATACCTTTATAATGAACCAATAGAGAACCTAGGAACAAGCTAAAACAAAGATCAACTGGCCTATGAAATAAATTGGTCTTTTATTTTTTAAAGCCAAAGTCCTTTTTTTTTTCTTTTTCTTTTTTTTTTTTTTTTTGTGAGGAAGATCAGCCCTGAGCTAACATCCATGCTAATCTTCCTCTTTTTGCTGAGGAAGACCAGCTCTGCGCTAACATCTATTGCCAATCCTCCTCTTTTTTCCCCAAAGCCCCAGTAGGTAATTGTATGTCACAGTTGCACATCCTGCTAGTTGCTGTATGTGGGATGCAGCCTCAGCATGGCCAGACAAGCGGTGTGTCGGTGCGCGCCCGGGATCTGAACCCAGGCTGCCAGTAGCGGAGCGCGCACACTTAACCGCTAAGCCATGGGGCCGGCCCTTATTTTTTAATAATAATTAAATAATATTTTTAGCATGAAAAATAACTAAGGTAACTTACATATAACAGACACATAAGTGAATCTGGGTGTTAATGTCAGAAAATTCAGAGGTATGGGTCTGATTTGCATGGCTTGAAACCACAAAACTAACAATAAATGTAGTTTCAGAATAATGCATGCTAATGTGTTCTGTACTCCACTGACTCACTGATATTCTTTTTTCTCCCTTTGTTGACATAATAAATCTACTAGAAAATGTCTGTAACTAAGATTAAGGGTCAACTAACATTTTTGAGTACTAGGTACTTTAACTTACGTTATCTTACTTAATCCTCAAATAAATACTTTGCGGCTAGTATTATTATTACCACTTTATACATAAACAAAACGGACTTCAAGGAGGTTAAGTTCAAGGTCACACAGCAAGTGGTAAAAATCATAACTTAAACCAGGATCTCTTAATACTAATCCCACTGCCTCTGAGAAAAAACTGGCCTATGTTATTTACAAAAATTAACAAATAAACTTCATCATTTCTAATGAAGAGAAAATTTAATGTACAACCACAAAGAATATATTCTATTTCCATGACAATTATGTGCAATATAATATAACTAAGGATGTTTAAGACAGAAATGTTCTTGGTTTTCAATTTGGCTGTTCCCAAAGATGGAGTTTGCATTTCTTTGTTTTTTCATTTTCATAAAGAAAAAAGGGAGAAAAATATTGAACTCAGCTACTCTGTTTGCCACTGTGATTAAATAGTAGCCCAAAACCACAGCTCTGTGAGAAAGAAGAAAGGATGCTAAAAGCAATACCAATGTAATTATAAAAGCAATAATGCCACATGCTTCTGAATGTCCTAATTCATAGTCATAGCCAAGTGTTTGTAAAATTCCACAAAGTACATACAGCCAATTCTTCATTATTTCCATATTGGTTTCCCCACATTTCAAGTTACTCCAACTGCAATTTCTTCCCATTTCAACTGCTGAAAACAGGAATATAATGGGACAAAGAGAATAAATCAATTGGGATACTTGCAAAGAGTTTGAGAAAATCTAGAAGGAGTTGCTAAAATATAAGCTTGGATTTTGTCAGACCAGTTTCCTAGTCTTCCATGGCAACAGAATATCAAGAACTATCCCTATCAAAAATTATAATAAATAAAAGTATGTCATTAAGATCTCCAACCCATTTTCATTCCCCACCTCCAAATAAAATACAGAAATATTTAAAATGTAAATATTAGACTAAGGAAAGTTAAAAATATTGTCAGAAGGAGCTCTTTGAAGGAATTTCATAACTAAGAGAAAATCACTTTGAATATTTTTGCTTGTTTCATTTTTAATTGGTTTGTTTAGAGGGTTTTTGTTGTTCGTTTGTTCATGATTTAATATAATGTAAATTCCAAAAGCCCAGAGCCAAGGCCCTTGGTTTGTCTTGTTCACAGCTATAGCCTCAGAGCTTGGCACTAGTGGTATTTGATAAATATTTGTGAATGAATGAATAACAGCAATGGGGTATCATTTTACCTCCATTTGGAGTTACTACTATAAATACTACCATTCAAAGTCCATTTCCTATGGAGGGAGATGCTGTGTACACACTCCAAGAGCCTTCAGACTTGGAAAGCCTATGAGTAAATAAGGAACAAGTTTGTAGCTGGCCCAGAACTAACAGAATGGAAAGACTCTGCCAAAATGGCTAAAAGCCTGTCAGGCCGCAGTGGGAACAGAGGTGAGAAGCAATAAAGGGAAGAAAGAGAAACCCCCTGTGAAGGAAGAATCAGGAGGTGACAATAAGAGGAGATATAAGGGACAGGATCAGGACCCCAGTGAAAGGAAAGGAGAGCCTTGGGTAGAGAAAAGTCTACGGGAACTGAAATAACTCAAAGAATGTGATTGGCTTGGAAAGTGAAGCAAATTTGGAAGAAGGAAGAAGACATCAAAAGATCCAGATAACTATCAAAGTATGTGAGTAAAGTTCTAGCCAAAAGCTGAAGTCATCCCTAATGTATGGGACAAAGATAATGGAGAAGATATCCTTATAGGGAGAGCTGGAAGTCTGCAGAGGCCAAACCACAGCATAACAGACACCTATGCCTATGAGCCCTCACAAATACTATTCTTCCTTTAAAGATCATTCTCAACCCTTCTGAGACCTCTGCTATCCACGTGCCCCTTGATAATCTATCCAACCTCAATTTCCTTGACCTCCTTCTCTCCTGGTTTTGAATTTTCTGACTACTCTGTGGGCTTTTCCCAAGATTCAGTGTTAGGTCTTAGACATCTCCACGTCAAATACACAAGGTTCATCTCTTCTAATTCTTTTTACATTTCAACCAGCAAAAGCAAAATGCTCTAACCATAGTGACTCCCATTCTAACAATATTGCACTGGACATTTAATTTTTATTATGATCTAAAATACGTAGTTTAATTTTTTTTTTTTTTTTAAAAAGCATTTCATTTTCTTTCTCTCTGCACACACACACACACATAGAAAAAAGACATTTAAAAAAATCTCAACTCAGCTGAGGAAACACTCAGAAACAAACAAGGACTGGAAAACTTATCAAATAAAAAAGTCCCCACAAAGTACTTAAAGGAATCTACAGTCCTTGTGATTACATATAGTATTTGTGATTCTATAAAAGTTCTCTCTCTATGTCTCACCTGCGCAGACACACACACACACACACACATAAAACTATGAGCAAAAAGTTATTCTGTCCAAAGAATATAGGTGGAAGTATATAAAGTAATCTGTTTTATCTCACAAAAATAGAAAAAGAAAAGAACACGACCATCAGCAAGGCTATGCTAACTAGTAAAAGGGTAAGTGGGAAAGACCAATGGCAGAAGTAAATGAGCATCTCACAGCCTTCATTCCAAATAGGCATTGACCCAAAGTTATTTAACTAAATGCTCCTAAGTCAAGTTAAGGAGGAATTTTAGTAGGTTCCTGCAGCCACATCATTCCAAGCACATGCACCAGTGTCTGATTTCATATGATGGGCCTATTCTCTCGCATCTATGTGTAGACACCAGATCCAAGAAACAGTAAAATTTTGCTAATTCAAACTAATGGAAGAATTCTCTGACTTGATTGTGTCTAAATTTAAAATAATTTAAGAAGGCTACCAGTTCAACTTAGTATATGACTTAGCAAATGAGTTTCCTCTCTCTTTTCCTAGATACTTTTAAAATGAGAGATTAAAAAAATACCAAAAACAAAAAAGTATAAAGCCACATCAATTAAAAGAACTGGTAGAAGACCAACAGAGACAAGAGATTCCAAAAACTTTCTGGAAGAAGAACAGATAGGGTATTAGAACCTGATACTATTTATACTATATGGAAATTGCAGTGTAAAATACGTGCAGGAGAGGCATGTAGTCAAAAAAGAGAAGATCTTCTCTGCGAAACTCTGAAGAAGCTCCATCCTAGAAGTCAAGTATAACGGAGGCCCAAGTAAGATGCAAAGCCGAAAGGGATAAGTTCACGGAAATTCTATGCACAGAAAGTTGAACACCACCCCAGTGGGCAGAACATCCAGCAGCCAAGGCATTTACACCACAAGGCTCTTTGCTAAACAAGAATTCGGAAAAAATCGGGACAATTAGTGCAGGTGTTTGTACCTAGAGCAAAGCCTTCTGAATTCTAGAATTTAGGAGACACCTCATGATAACGTTTCCTATTCGCTCGAAAACAAATCCTCTTTCTTAAATATAAATGGACAATTGAGGATCATCAGACATTTAAGAGAGGAAGCTCAAGACTAAAACACACAACAACAACAAAAAACTTCAATAAAAGAAATATAATTTAGGAAATTTAAATAAAAATTCTTACTAGCTGGCAGAGAGATTTGAGAGGACACTGTATCCATAAAACACAGACAGGATGTTATGACAAATAGAACAAGAAAAATGTTTTAGAGTTACAATTACTTTTAAAGACTATATATGATTACAAAAAAAAATAAAATAATATAATGGCTAGAAAATAAAATCAAGAAAATCTTCCAAAAAAATAAAGGGAGAGGAGGACAAAGAACCAGAAAATATGAGAGAAAAGATCAGGGGTACAGAGGGTCAACCCAGGAAAGCCAATATCTGACTATGAGGAATTCTACTAAGCCAAAACAAGGAAAATGGAGGAGAAAACGTATTAAAGAGAACATCTGGGAGCTAAAGGACATGTTTCTTCAAATCACAAGGGTCTCTAAGGCAAAAATAAACAAAACAAACCACACCCACAAAAATCCAGCCCTGGATGTACATGAATCATTGTGAAATTTCACAACACCAAGAATGAAGAGAATATCCTAAAATTTTCTATCTAGAGAGGAAAATGAAGCATTCTGTTAAGGAACACAAAATGGTAGAAGAGAATAGAAACATTCTTTCAACATTCTGGAAGAAAAACTATTTTCAACCTATAATTCTACACTCATCCAAACAATCAATCAAGTGTTAAAAAACAATAAACAAACTTTCAGGCCAAAAATAACCCTAAAAGACGTCAACCTTTATATGCCTTTCATATAAAGTTACTTGAAGTGTAATTTAGCAAAATGGAGTAAAAAAGAGAGAGGTGACCTCCAACTGTAAGAGCTTGGGAATATAGTAACAATAGGTCATTCGAAAAAATGCAATTTAAAACTCCAGGTTAAAAAAAAAAAAAACTGTACAAGGAAGAAAATGTAATTATAACACATTACATAGCTTTAGAGTAAACTATAGTCATAATAATATTATGCTATTTATGGGTTTCCAACTTTATAATCAACTGATAGAGAAAGCACAGAACGCGTTTATAGATAGAGATAAGAATGTAAATCTAACTGATATTGACAATAAATAGTAGAAGTACCAATGACAAAAGTCTGAAGTTGAAAGCAGCGAAGAGAAGGGCAAGTAAGGGTAGGGAAGCTAATATTCTTTTCTTACCAGGTAAGAAGTCAAAATATCCTGCCAATACTTGCTACAAAAATAAACAAAAGCATAGGTTTATTACCTAAAATTACAAATGTAGTTAATAATGGAACTAAGAATAATGATACAAACATATTTGGAGGAAAGAAAAATGTTTGTACAAAATAGGTAAAATCATTTTTAGCAAAGAAAACATTAATAGACAACATCTAAGATTGACAAATCAGAGATAGCAAGATAAGTTTATTATATAGAGACATGAAGACAACCATAACAAAACTAAAAGAAAAAAATTAGAAACAATTTAAATTAAAAGTGATTGTTACAAGGGCAGGCCTGGGAACAAGGAAGATGAAGCATAGAAGTTTGTTTTTCATTAGAAGTCCTTCTGTGCTCTTCAATTTCATAAACCATTTGCACATAATACTTTAATAAAAATGTAATACGTATGTCTATTTATCATATGATAAATGTTAATTAAATCTACTTTTATTATTTCTAATCACCTGAGATTAAGTTGAAACACTACTGACTAGCAAACAACCTTGGAAGATTTAATTAAATCCATTTTTACTATAAATACAGAGATCAAAATCTTAAAAGAATTTAAAATCAATTTTTAAAAAGTTTTAACATGCTCCATGAAATAACATTTATACTATTTTTTAAATTATGGCAAGGGAAATTTTTTCTGAAGGGTCTGTCTGTATTATCAAAGATCCACATCTGTAGCTTTAGTCAACATAAACCTTTATACCTAAAAAGTATATGGAAAAAAAAAAGTATGTGCAGAAAAGCAAGCCATTTAACATAGTCCTACATCTGCAGCAATAAATATACAGATATGGATGTCGATATCAATGTCAATACAGATATAGATGGTATAGGCACAGCTATAGGTTTAGCTAGAGGTATAGATGTAGACATAGACATAAAACTTTAAAAGATTAACAGATACATTTGCTGGGCCTCCAGTTACAAATGTAGCCCCTCCTCACTGCTCTTGATTTATGAGCCACAAAATGTGACCTGGAGAAAAGCCACTCAACTTGGCTTTCTCATGCAGTAAACCCTCATGGCCTTGCTGATGCACATCCAATTAGTTGACATACACTGGGCAATCGGTGATCACAGGTCACCCACAACGCAGAGAGCAGCCTCCAGGAAAAAAGGGCACAGACACCTCTGGGCCCATAAAGCCTCTATCACCCAAGTGGCCCTGAAGGCTCTCCACATTTAAGTACCATAAGTCTGAGAGCAAAGACAGGGTGCAGCACCTTTCCTGGTGTGCAGAGGGTTATTACACAACTCAGCCAACGTGACAGCTAGGTTCCAAATGGTGTGACAGCTTTGAGGCCTCACGTGATCCTAGAGTTACTCTGGAATTAAAGTGGGCCCAGGATTTCCTTCTTATTGAAGAGCCCAAGCTGAACTGCAGAACTGCAGTTGCAGTTGCAACAGAATTGCAAGACACTTGCAATTCTGAGTTGATACTGTCTTCTTCCTAAATCATATCTAATCATCTAGTTCTAAGAAATCCCAAGGGCAAGGATATTTAATTCCATGACACAGACCTGCATGACATCAACTGCCACAGCCACCATTTTTCTGGCTGGTGGGTGGGGGGTACAGGGTGTTGGCTCATACCGTACCTCTCTCAGATGAACCTAATAGGTCCATAAGGAAAAATATAAAAGGAATTCAAGAGATCATTTATGTTAGCATGATAGCATGGAAAGAAGACAAAATTAGAGTAAGAAAAGATTATAAAATGGGACTAGTAATCCCTTACAGGATTGCGCTAAGGATTAAGCCAGAAACACATTAGCAAGTGTTTTGCACGATGTTCAATAAATGTTAGTTTTCTTCTCTTTCCCTTTGGCCTGCAATCACATGCAAAAATCCCCTCTGAATTCAAGATCCTTAGGAAACTGTGAACTACAATCACCATGGTAAGATCCCACCATTTCTAATTTTCCAGGCTAAGGAGATGAGTTCAGAGAACTGCGTGGTTGCAGCTGGGGGTTGAAATCATCTGAGCCAACACAAGAAATGAGGACTGAGGCCTGACCGCAGCTGTTATCCATCACACAGAGGGTATGCAGGGACTTCAGGCAAACCAAAGTTAGAGAGCTTACAGAAAAAGCGTTAAATGTCTCCCTGAGAGCAGAGGCCATTAGTAACTACTTACTTGAGAAACAAACCTATGCAGTACGTCCCAAGCTTACTTATGTGTGCTACATCGTGGTGACAGAAAGCTCGTTAGGTAATCTCTAACGTTTTCTGAGGAGACTTGATCTCAGTTCATTCTAGCACCTGTCATTCTGACTTGAGGGCAATACATGCATTTCTATATTTACTACTGAAGTGGTATGGAGGGTGAATTGAGTGGGAAAGAGCAAGTGGTAAAATGTATGAAGCCTCAAAGAACAACAAAAAAGACTCAGACTCTCAAAATGCTTCACTGGGTCTAGTTATGCTGTTTAAAGATTGCTTAAATCAGTGGACAAAGGTACTTTCTAAAAAATCCATTTTCTGCTGAACCAAGATGAAGAGAAAAGAAGCCGGGAATGAGAAAGAAACTCATATCAGTAATAACCTGAATCAATATCAGAACTTTAGCTTCAGAAATTCCTCCAGGACTGTACTACTGTAATTTTATCACAATTGTACATGATCTCTAGAGCAGGAATATAATACAGAGGGTACAATGAATTTAAATGCCCCACAGGGTAGATACTCTGGAAGTTTCGGTATGTTATTATAGACGTGGTTCATAGAATCACAGAGTTTAAGGACACCTAGAGAGCATCTAAGCCACTTCTCTCCCAGGCAGTCTTTCTCTTATAACATCAGACATAGCCAGTCTCCTAATATCTGCTTATATACTTTTGATGAGAGGAAACTTGCCACTTAATGAAGTGATCCATTTCATTGTGATAAAGCTCATTCCTACAGGTAAACCACTTCAATTTCCCAGGTAAGTAGTAGCATCTGGATGAACCAAGAGTATGTGCCAACCAAAGCACACACGTGCTCAGAAAGAGCTGGCTTTCATTTAAATACACATAACTTATTAGAAATAATATACACTGCCATATGTTCCCAGGCTTAACGAAAGATTTTCGTAAGTAGCATCCCTTGCTTTACCTTTCACAATTCTCTAGCCCTGGGGAGCTGGTCCCTGCAGCCCTCCTTCCCTCCCAAGAAGCTGGAATACAAAGGTCCCTTGATGGGAAAACCCTGCATCCGCATACAAGAGGGATGGGACCATATCCCTGCCAACAGGGCTTTACCAACCTGAACCTGACCAGGTCATTAATCTTCTTGGAAAATCACTGAAATCCATGAATCATAGAATCATGAAAATAAAAATTACAATCAAATCTTTATCTAAAACATCAGGAGTCTCAAGTCAGTATCTTCTTCCCTGAAAGGTTCACCCACAGGGCCTGGTTCTGTTCTCTGAAGCACTAAAGCAAAGTCTACTTTCCTCTACACATTTGTTTTAAGCCAGCTCTCATGAACCAATTAAGTTGCCCTTTCTCTGATTCCTCTGACCAGCACTCCTACGGCCGAGTCAGATCTCTCACAACCTGATCACCTCCTAGTTGGTCTCTAGGTTCTCATTCTCCCCCTTCAGATGTGACCCACTCTCTCGACAAGTACTTCTCACTCTGCTCAGGAGAACCAGCTTATCACAAGCATCACTCTCCCCTTGGTAAAAACAGGTCTAACTAGTAGGTCTCTGAAGGTGAGGACTGTGTCTGCCTTCTTCATTGTATTTTCCCAGCACCTAGCTGAGCACTGGCCAAAGAGTGGTACTTAAAAATATTTAAGTGAATAAATGAATTGACAACGTGAATGAATTAATATAACACCCCAAAACTTTACCACTGTAACTGGATATAATCAAATTATCACCACTAAAGGTGAAGGTATACTTTCAATCCAAGGTGATAATAACCATTCTTACTGAAGACAATAGTCACAAATATCACTGACATTATTACAAATAATAGTAACAACCTACACAGCGTAAGCCACTAGCTAGTTAAGAGCAAATGCCACTTTCTTACAGGCTTGAGGCCCTTCTCTAGAAACAAAGACAAAAATTATTCAAAGATGTCCTTTAGAAATTGGGAAAATGATTCAACCTTGACACCTATAGCAATTCCTAAAATCCAGACCCCAGCTTAAGTGTGTGCTAGAAGAATTGATTTTTAAAGTACGACATTTATTGAGGGAAAAACTTGTCATTATAATTGGATTTATCCTGTGCTTCCTCCTCAAAAAGGATGCTATTAGTCTCTCCTCTACATTCACCTAACAAGACTGCTCTTTGATTTGTAACCATGGTTACCACTTGCAGAACCTATCATAGTGTATGGCTCTCTCTGAGGCAAAAGCTGATCAAGGCCCACAATCCTTTGTGTGGTCCAGCTGTTTCCTGGGGTTGATGAGAATGGGCCTTAGAAAACAGAACCATCCCAGAAAATTACACTTCTGAATGCTGACTTGTTGCTTCTCATCGAGAAACACCGGGAATTTCATTTTCTAACTTGAAACAACAAAACTTGGAGTCATCAGTGTCCACACCTCTTGTTGGCAGAGTAGAGCACTATCTGTGGCTTAAAGCAGGGAGACCTGAGGGCAGAGAGAATAAGTAGCAGAGAGAGAAATAAAAAGTAACCGTGTCATAGAAAGTCTACACACCTAAATTGAAACCCACTCACTGGATAACCTCAAATACTCCCCCTGCCAGATAGGCAAGGTTACGGTAAAAGAACAACCTCAGATTCTCATGGCTTAAAACAACAATGATTTATTTCTCACTCATGTTAACAGGGTTTTGGTTCTGCATCTCTGTCCTTAGGCCAAGACCTAGATGCATGGAGCAGCCACTCTCTAGAACACTACTGGTTTGGGGGAAAAGAGAGTAGTAGAGCATATACTGGCTCTTAAAGCTTTCCCTGGGAATGACACTCATCACTACTTCTGCTCATGTTTCATTTGCCAAAGCAAGTCATGTGGTCACACCTAACTCCTAACTTCAACCGGGAGAAGAAGTAGGGTCCTCATATGTGCCCAGAAGGAGAGAGAGCTCCAACATCTGTGAATAGCCCTACTGACCACCATAAGTACTTAACCTCATCGAGCCTCAGCATCTTCATCTATAACAAGGAGTTAGTGATGATTACTTCATTGAATGTTTTATGGGGATTAAATGAGATGGCACCAGGTTGAATAAATGACAGTTGGTAGTGGTCATAGTTACCTTGGTAGAATGATCTAATCAGCAAGAAATAGAGGCCCTAGCCAAGGAATACAATTCTAAAATTCTACTATCATCAGCAGCAATAGAAAAGCAGCAGGGCTTCCCCATATCACCAGGACTCATTGATTTTGGGTTATGTGAAGACTATGATCTGACAAGTTCAAAAAAATTAGTCCGGCTCCAGGTTTCCATATTACCTTTCTTTTCAGTCTTTTCTGTCATTTTCAGGTCAAGTGTTCATTTGATCAACAAATATTCATGAAGTGTCTGTGCATCAGGTACTATGTTAGAACCTGAGTGATGAACAAATCACAGTTTTCTCCAAAAGAACCCCAATCTATGTAAGAAGAATCACAATTCATGGACCAATAACAGCTCCCTACACCACCACCACCCCTCAACAAAAAAAGAAAGAAAGAAAAGAAGGGAGGGAGGGAGGGAGGGAGGGAGGGAGGAAAGAAAACTTAAGTCATACTAATAAGAAAATGCAGACGAATTTGAGAAGTTTGTCATCATTCCTTCCAAGAGTGCCTAATAGTCAAAAACAAAAATGGAACTACCTATTGTTCATAAGATTTGTCTCAGGCAAATAGAACCTACACATTCTGGTTAGGTAGATGCTACATATTCTATTTTCTCTCTTATTTGTTTTCAGATTGACTAAGCTCTTAAAGGTGATGAGAGCATATCTTGTCCATATCAACCTAGTGGGTACAAAAGAGATGTAAGTGTGACTGGCAGTGCATGGTTAGCAAATAATTTACCCATGGCAAGACTCAGGTGGATGAATTGGTCCAGTCCAACATTTATTGAACATCTACTAAGTGTGTGACATTGTGCTTGGCAATGGGGATTCAAAGATGTGGTTCAGGCTCTTCAAGGACTTTACCAACAATGAAGGAAACATATTTGTACTATGGTGTGAGGATAAAGCAATGGGGAGGGGGGTTGGTATGAGAGGAGAAATGAGGAAGAGGCGCTTTGGCAGGATGGAGGGAAAAAGAGAGATAAAAAAAAGTCTCCTGGAGGAAATAAGAGCTTCAAGGATAGGTTAAATTTAGTCAGGTCAAGTGGGAGAAGCTGGAACAGCATGAATAAGGGATAGAGAGATTGAAAGGCATGGAATCTAAGTTTATGAGAATTCAAATATTACTGGAGCTTGCAGTACCAGAGTGGAAATGTCAAGCGATGACTGGAGAGTTAAGCAGAGACCAAGTCAAGAGGCGTCTCACAGATTAGAGAACTTCGGCTTGATAGTCTAAATATTTGCAAGGCTAGAGAGCTTGGGCTTGAGAATATAAAGCATAGGGAGTTGTAACTAAAAGTTTTTGAGCAGAGGAAGTAATATGTTTGCATTTGTGATTTAGTTTCTCCTGGCAATTGAGAAGGATGGATTTAAATGAGTAGGAATGAAGGTTGGGAAAACAGGAGGATATGGAACTAGTTCACACAAGAGATGACAAGGATCTAAAGTAGAGTGGTTGTACGAGAGTCAGGGAAGGGCAGGAATGAACAGGAAGGTAAACAGCAGAAGGATATGGAGGATGGAGGACAGGGAAGAGTCCAAGATGACAGGGGCTTTGGCCTGACAAGGGATGGATGAGGAGCTACTGAGGTGGAGGATGCATTAAGAGGAGTAGAATTGGGATCTGAATTACCAGGATAATTCTAAACACCATAAACATTCAGTTCACCGCAAAAAGAAAAGCCATATTTCTGAAGATTCTGCCAGCAATTTTCATCAAAGTAAAATTCTACTGCGTGCTGCCAAGAAGAAATTTCATTATTAACTTTGAAATTGATATCTGCAGCTAGAATATTACATTTGCTTTTCCTCCAGCCTCTCTCACTCACATGTGTACAGACACACTAATTCAAGTAGTTAGATCTTCAGTTGTCTCCAAGAATGAAATCCAGACATTGTTTGGTCTAATAAGAGTGGTTTACTGTGTATCTGCATGGAAGACTCTCCATCAGTTTCAAATTAATCAAGTCTACCTCAGAAGTTCCCTGTAAAACCACAACCCCCAGTGCTTCTTCAGTAGAACTTGAACTGGTAACCCCAGCCCTCTCTCACTATGAGAAAAGCTCTCATCCTCCATCTATAAGAATACGCAGGAGGAGAATATTTTTTGCACACTAGTCCTGCATAGCTTCACATTGCTCTCAGCCCTTGCCAAGAAAGGTATACAAGTCAAGGCTACAATTTCTCTTATGGCTGGGTGGTAGTCATTAGTGCTGCACACCACATATTTATGAATCTCCACCTCCTGGGCACATGGTAGGATAACAATTCTTTGAAGTTAGGTGTGGACACATAGCTCACTATGACGAAGGAAACGTGAGTGGAAGTAACGTGTCATTGCTGGGCAGAAGGTGAAGAGGCAGCCTGTGAGTCACTATAACTCTTTCCCACTGCCACAATGATTGTGGAAGCATGTATTGAGAGAAGGCTTCTGTTAGCCTGGATCCTGACTAACGATGTTGAGCAGAGCTCCCTGAAGTTCCACATGAAACATGGAGTGGTATGAGTAAGAAACTTCTGTGGTGTTAAGTAACTGAGATGTTTGGGGTTAGTTGTCACTATAGCAAAATCCAGCCCATCTTGACTGCTAGTTGTCAAGAAAGCCGCAAAGAAAGAAGATCAGGAAGACTAGCTCATCTTCTTACTCCCTCAAATTATTCTCACTCCTCTATGCCTCAACAATGTTCTCTGCAAGGCAAAGGGGAAATCAAAGTCACAAATACATAGTAGACATCATTTCTTAATGGCTCTTACTTATACTTCCCTTTCAATAGTCTCAATTATTATCACTGTGCTTTATTTAATTTTACATTTGAATCATTTGTTTCTGTTACTTATTCATTCATTCACGCAACATTTATTGATAAGGCATTCTACTAGACACAATGGAGCAGAGATCAAAATTTTGGTCTCAGGATACCTTTACACACTTAAAATTAAGAGTGTTTAACTGGGTTATATCTATCAATATTTACCATATTAGGATTAAAACTAAAGTTTCTAAAATATTTATTAACCTTAAATAACATTAATAAACCCATTATATATTAACATAAGTAATGTATTTTATGAAAAATAACTATATTTTCTAAAACAAAAAATTTCGTGAAAAGAATAGCATTGTTTCACATTTTTACAAATCTCTTTAATGTATGGCTTAATGAAATACAGCTGAATTCTCATGTGTGCTTCTGTATTCAATCTGTTGAGATACGTTATTTTGGTCAAATGATAAGAAGAAAATCCTAAGACCTTTCAAACCTTCTGAAAAGGTCTCGGGGATACCCATGGCTCCCCAGTGCCCACTTTGAGAACCAGTACTACAGTGCAAGGGTCAGAAAACTTTTTCTGTAAACAGGCAGATAGTAAATATTTTATGCTCTGTGGGCCATACGATCTCTGTTGCAACCTTACAACTCTACCACTGTAGCATGAAAGTAGCCGTAGACAATACATAAACTAATGAGCATGGCTGTGTTCCAATAAATTTTTATTTATAAAACCAGGCAGCAGGTCAGATTTGTTCCATGGGCCATAGTTTGTCCATCCCTACAATAGAAGATATCTAAATGAATTAGACACAGGTCCTGCCCTTAAGAAATGTATAGAAATGTAAGAAATGTATAGCTAGTAGAGGCAATAAGACATGTACTACACACTATACCACAAAGCAGAAAGAGATAAACAGCATGTGAGGAGTCTCAAAAAAGGTGCTTGCAGAGTTCAAGGTCAGTAGAGAATATCTCAAGTTGAGAAGGCTTCAAGAAGAATGTGGGCCTTCAAGGATAGGCAGAATTTCAACAGAAAGTCTAAAGAAGAAGGAGAGTGAATATTCCCAGTGGAGAGAATGTTCAGGGCAAAGACACTGACAGAGGGAAGCACCCAGCAAATTCAAGTAATGGTAAGTAGCTGCTGAAATGTAGTGCAGATACGGTAGCGTGAAATGCTGTTTACTCAACTTTTTTTTTTCTTCTTTTCGTGAGGAAGATCAGCCCTGAGCTGGCATCCACGCCAATCCTCCTCTTTTTGCTGAGGAAGACCGGCCCTGAGCTGACATCTATTGCCAATCCTCCTCCTTTTTTTTTTTTTTTTTCCTTTTTCTCCCCAAAGCCCCAGTAGATAGTTGTATGTCACAGTCACACATCCTTCTAGTTGCTGTATGTGGGACGCAGCCTCAAAATGGCCAGACAAGTGGTGCGTCGGTGCACGCCCGGGATCCGAACCCGGGCCGCCAGTAGCAGAGCGCGTACACTTAACCGCTAAGCCACGGGGCCAGCCCCCGCTGCTTACTTAACTTTAAGCCACTGTGCAATGGGCCTTGAATGCCAGGCCCAGGGGTTTGGATGTTGTTTGATGCACAGAGGTGCCACTGACCATTTCCACATGAGGAGGTAACTTATCAGCCAGGTATGATAAGATTAACTGGAAAGAAAAGCATAGCACGCGTTTGCATATGACCAACTATAAGCAGTGACCCCAGATAACAGGCTATTGGATGAGACTAAGCAAGAGGAAATAAGGGCCTGAGCAGAAGCAATGACAGTAAGATTAGAAAAGAGACAGATGCAAGCAATATCACAGAGGTAGCATTTAACAGAGTCAGTGGTTCACTGCAGGCAGAGGGAAAGAGAGAGTGCGTAATCAAAGATGACTCTAAGGTTCCAAGTCTGAAAGAAGGGAGAAAGATGGTAAGGAACAAGAAGGTGAGGAAAAGGGAGAGAATTGGTGATGAGAGGAAAAGTTTGATTAGGAACATATTCCATATATCACCATTTTTCCAAGCACAAGTTTGAATGCTCACAAATCCCAAACTCTCCTTGTTGGGAAAAAAACTATTTTATAATTCCAGCAGATTGTCAAAGTTTTTCCAAATCTGTGCCTCTTGAAATCTCCTCCAAGTCCCCAGTACTCTGAAATATAACAGAATTTCTAAGTTTTTATTCTTTCTCCACTTTGATTCTCTCTATTTATAGACTTCTAGAGTCAGCATATACTTCAGCTGGTTGTAAATACAATATTAGATATCGATAGAATAACTAACAAGACCTCTTCAGAAGCTCAGGATAAATAGTAACTAACTTTTTTTTTTAAGTGGTTAGGACTGTCTGTATTTGAAGAACGTTGTAACTCATTCTCGGATATCACATAAGTTTTCTGAATGTCTTTCTGAATGTTAACTAAAACCTCTGAAAGTAGATTTCAGGTTGCTGAAAGATTTTATTTCCTACAGTTTTTTGAAACTTGTGACTCCGAATTTTGAAAGTTGTACTTTGATTTCCTTTTGACTTTTAAAAGGCCAAAACTGTTTGTGAGAATGGTACAATAAATGACCCAAATAATAATCCCAATCAAGAACAAGCCCACGTTTCAAACCTGCTAAAGAAAGGAACAGAGGGATGGAAGGTAAAATGCTTGGAATCAAGATGAAAATGCTCTAGGGGCCGACCTGGTGGCGCAAGCGGTTAAGTGCATGCGCTCCGCTGCGGCTGCCCGGGGTTCGCCAGTTCAGATCCCGGGCACGCGCCGACACACTGTTTGTTGAGCTATGCTGTGGCGGCGTCCCATATAAAGTAGAGGAAGATGGGCATGGATGTTAGCTCAGAGCCAGTCTTTCTCAGCAAAAAGAGGAGGATTGGCATCAGATGTTAGCTCAGGGCTGATCTTCCACACAAAACAAACAAACAAAAAAAGATGAAAATGCTCTAAACTCACTAGTTGCCTAAAGAGAGCTGTGCTGTGGTGGTTATTCTCCATCCCAAAGGTAGATTTAGACGTATCTGAAAAACTAATGTGAGAATGTATAACAAAGAAGAAATCTAAGAGTCTTGGCTCATGATAAATCATCTAAAAATTGCCTAGTGAAATATATCTTCAAAGATGGCCACAGCATGCATGATGGGGGCAGAAATCTGAACTATTGTTCTTCTGTAAACCCCATCCCCTTTTTCCATGAATCGTTTCCTATTATCTCCCCAGCTGCAAGTTCAAAACCTGAGCCATCCTGGATTCTTTCCTCTTCCTCCCCTAACATGGAATCCGTAGCCAAGTCCTGCAGATGCCATCTCTATAACATTTCTTGCATTATCCCCTCCTTTCCATTTCCACAATTGCAATCCTAGCCCAGATTCTCATTCTCTCTACCTGGTCTACTGCAATCACCTCCTAACTCTCTCCCTACCTCAAGCATTTCCCCACTCTATTCCATTCAAATAACCCCTGGCAGATTAATTTCTCTAATACACAGTTCTGACCATGCTACTTCAATGCTAAAAAAACTTTCATAGACCTTCCACAAAATGGCTTGATTATTTTGCCACCTTAACACCCACATGCTCCGTTCTCATGTCTTCTCTGCTAATTAAATGTGTCAACTTACTCTACCTCACATAAACTCTTCTTTATACTTTCTCAATAATCTGGTTGCTTTTATACTTTTCTCTCAGCCTACCATCGCCTTTCAATGTCTCATCCTGCTTTTACTACAATCTCCATTTGTGAAAGTACAACCCATCGTTTAAGGCCCATTGGAAAGTCTATCTCACAGAAAACAGATGGGTGGTTGCCAGAGGTGGGGGTGGGAGGATAAGGCAAAATGGGTGAAGGGGGTCAAAAGGTACAAATTTTCAGTTAGAAGATACATAAGTCATGGGGATATAATGTACAAGATGGTGACTATAGTTAATAACATTGTATTGCATATTTGCAAGTTGCTAAGAGAGTATATCTTAAAAGTTCTCATCATAAGAAAAAAATTGTAACTACCTGTGGTGATGGATGTTAACTAGACTTATTATGGTGATCATTTTGTGATATAAACATACATCAAATCATTATGTTGTACACCTGAAACTAATATATGTCAATTATACCTCAACAAAAGAAAAAGAAAGTGAAAAGTCTATCTCCTCTAAGGAAATTTTTTTTCTCAATTCTCTTTCTATGCCCCACTATCCATTCTTCTGTGTTACACACTGTGGACAAACAGGTCTGTCCTTGGACTCTTCTGGTGGCCCTTATCATTGCCTCCCTCAAATCGTCATTACCTATGAACTTCCCTCATATCCTCTCCAACTGGACTATGGAACTAGCAGAGGAAGAGTTCAGTGAACAGTTGTTGACTTGAACTTATTCAAGTGAACTCTCTGGGTGCACCACTTTCCTAAGAAGTCCCAAAACTTTTTAAGAAAACTCTAGAGCCAGAGAAAATTATAATTTTTATTTAGTCAGTAAACTTTCCAACAGTTGAAACACTCTCAATTGCTTAATTCCAGAAATGCCCAAAAAGAAAAACAAAAAAAATTTTTTTAAAGTAAAAAAGTCCCACTTGCAATTCAGTTCTTTAAATTCTAATGTTAACTGTGTAATCTGGTTGTAGATGAAACAGGAATCTACAGTTACTCCATTGTAGTTTCATTAAAAAAAACAAACAGTATTATCTAATATTAATACTTAGGACAGCAATAACATCAAACACTGGATAAGTACCTACAAAGCAAAACACTGAACTGGATCAGGAGGTCCCTGCCTCGTAGATTTACACACTAGACAGACACAACACAAAGCAAAGTGAAGACAGATGCCAGAATGTGCAGGAGATGGCAGGAAAAAACTCTCAACCACATTTTCTTCTTTGAAGTTCAGACCTAAGAGTCTGAAGCAGCTGATCTCAACTGCCAATAACTGCAAGAGGACACAAGTGTTTTCCAAGGGCTCAAGGATGCCGACTGTTAGATGTTAAACTGAATTCACAGATAAGCGCTCAGAGTGAAGAGCCATTCTGGTTCTACCAAGATAGAGGATGCTTTTGCACTCTAATAATGGCAAAGCATTTAGGTGGGTATTAACTTGTCCTGAAAAACAGAGGTGAAAGCGTCTCTTTTGTTCTCAGTGGTCCAGGCTGGTTTCAGACCTGCCAGTGAGATCTGTAAGAGGAAATCATTTTTGGTTTTGTTCCAACTTCTAATTCGATATCTTGGCAGCATTTGAAATGGATAAGAGCTGTAAGCTCACATGTGCCTCAGGTGACAACTAAGATAAGGAGCACACAATGTAAAAATGATGAGAGCTTACTCCTCAAAAGCAACTTCAAATGTAGCTTTTTAAAGGTAGTTAGCTACTTCAAATTACACTAAGCCTGAAAATATCTTGCTAAGAATACTGAATGATTAAGTTAATGGAACCTTGTTCACAATTCTGTTTTTTAGCTGACATTTTTGGCAGTGTTTTTGAAAAATAATTCCATGTTAACTATTAGAATAAACTGATAACCAAACTCATCAAAACAGGATGAGCAGAAATATGGGGAAATAGTTTTTGTAGGTAAACAATATTCACTTCTGGTTAATAGTTTACTGTGGCCAAGAAGGGCCCTAGTGAAAACTGGGCTGTTGGTGGCTTTTAATGAAATGATAGGGTGTCAAGGATTAATAAATGTGTACTGTACAGCTCCCACGTTTTCAGTACCTACACTACACTGGAGGAGACACTAATGCATGAGATACAGTCCCTGCCCTAAAGGAGCTTTTTATGTAGTTGAAATGAAAAAATACAAACAATGGAACATCAGAGGGCAACATAAAACAATATATGGTAAATCTTCAATTATGAGACACAGATAATAGGAGCTATGGAATTTTAATCTTTTGTGTTTAGGAGAACCATTTTATAAAGGAGAACTAACTTCATTTGCACTGTACTGAACAGTTTGGGATAGGCATACTTGAAAAGGCATTCTTGGAAGGGCAGAAGAATCAACTAAGGCCCAGAAGTACAATATAAGCCAAAAGGAAAAGGACAAGCTGATTAGACTAGAAGTTCATACCGAGAAGAGATGAAAATGAGGTTGGATAGCTAGTGGAACCAGCAGGATTTAACACCACTTTGCACATATTCATTATAATACGTGTATATTAAATATTGAATTGATGTAGGCAATAAGAAGCACTGGGAGAGGTGATGGAGATTATACACCAAGGCTGTTCATTTAGGAAGAGAATATATCATATAAACAGACAACGAGAAGAATCCTCTCTCATGACTAAAACGTGTTTTCTTAGAAGGATTGGCCCAGGGTGTGGTCTTAGGTTGATTTCCAAATAGTTGCCATATCTCCATGTCATCAACAAACTGAACACTTTGGGCCGGCCCCGTAGCTTAGCAGTTAAGTGCGCACGCTCCGCTACTGGCGGCCCGGGTTCGGATCCCGGGCGCGCAAGGACGCACAGCTTCTCCAGCCATGCTGAGGCCGTGTCCCATGTACAGCAACTAGAAGGATGTGCAGCTATGACCTACAACTATCTACTGGGGCTTTGGGGGGGAAAATAAATAAATAAATAAAATTAAAAAAACAAACTGAACACTTTGATCAATTTCCTTGATGCTTTATCCACACGAATATTTCAATGTCTAAATGTCTGACATGGAATAAACAAAACTTTCAGAGAATAAGAACAGCTACAATTTCCTGAGCAATTCCTATAAGCACTTTGCTAATAACAGTCAGGCTGGACTTTTTGAGTGCTGAAAACTATGCCAAATGCTTTACATATTTCTAATTTAATTCTCACAACAATCCTATCTTGGTAAGATTAACCCAATTGTGTAGCTGAGAAACCCAAATTTACAGCAGAGAAGTAACTTGCTCAAAGTCAGGAGGCTAGCAGGTGGTCCATGCAGGATTCTAACACAATCCTGCCCAACTTCAAACCCCAATGACTAAACTTCATACCTGAATTTATTTTTTCCCCAAGAGACATCACTGAGGAAAAAAAAAAATATTAGAAGAAATGCATGATTCTTGCAGAGAAAATGATGTGAGTATTAGAGGTTCATTGTAGAGTCAGTAGATCTTTTTGGCAATCTAACCACTTGTATTTCCTATACTTCAACATCAATAAGACATTACCCATCCAAGTTATAGATGAAACTACCATATGATTAAGTTCAAATCCTGCCCTAGAAACATGATCTGTGTGATTTGGGCAAGTTAGTAAACCTCTCTAAGCCCCATTTCTTTATCTGTAAAAGGTGGATAATAACAATAGCCACTTCACAGGATTGTTCAGAAAATTACATGGTATCATATAAAGCACTTAGCTCAGGGTTTGTACCTAAGAAGTGATGAATTAGTGTTTGCAACTTTTATTATTATTCAAGAAAAAATTATTATCCAAGCTCCTAAGACATTCTGTATAGCAGAAATCATTACAAAGTTATTAGTTCAATAAGGGGCCCTTCCCTCAATTCTTCTACTACCAAACTCCTACTTTTCCTTTAAGATTTAGCCCCAAAATCATCTCCTCCAAAAGCCTCTTCTACCATCCCCACTCCCAGACCAAGCAAATGGTCCCATAATCTTGTGTGTGTGTGTGTGTGTGTGTGTGTGTGTGTGTGTGTGTGTGTATTTTCAGTCATTTCACTTAGCGTTTTATATAGTTGTCATCCACTGGTCCTGCCTCCCTCATTAGAAAGGAGCCCCCGGAGAGCAGGGACTCAGGTTATTTACCTCTAAATACCTGGTGCCTCGTACAGTGCCTGGCATGCAGTAATGTGCAGCATACACATTTATATCTCTACGGGACATAGAGATTATTAATACAGGTTCTAAAAATGTCCAATGTATTCCAAGAAAAGCCCGGGAAGGATGTAGTGCAACAAATACCACTTTAGGATGAACTAAAACTTCCCCCATTAAGTCATCTGAGAAACACATATTCCCAGGAAAGTGAAATTTCCTCATGCTAAAATAGTAAAAAGCTTAAATCAATAGGTTTATTATAAGAAAGGTAATAATAAATAGTTAAAAGCCTAATGATGTCACTATAGATGGGCTTCTTGGCAACTAAAAGAAATTTATATCATATATAATCAAATTTGGAAATCTTGGGGAAAGTCCTTGTAGTTTTCTGTGCATGTACTTTTCTCTTTTGGTTTTATGCGTATAAATCTTGTCTCTTTAACAGAGCCGTTTATTTTAAAAAACAAAGATTCTATCTTCTGCTACTTTTTCATTGTCCATAGCACCTATTGCCTTTCTAATACATAATGGATATTTGGGATTTTTTAAGACCACTAACTTAGTAAGTTCTTCCTCGTACCCAGCACCAGAATGCTTTCAAACCACCTTCAGAGACCTCATCTCAAGTGATCTTCTTCACAATCCTCTGAAGTAAGAAGGTACGGCCTCATTACCTTCATGAGGAAACCAAGGCTCCGAGAGTGTCCCACGGAGGGGGGACCACCAGTGCCGGGCCTAACCCTTACTCTCCAACTCTTTCCACTGCCTTACAAGGTACTCAACTTGAATTCAGGATGGCAGATCACCCAGAAAGTACATTATTACTGTACTCTTTGATAATAGAAGGAACAAATCAGTAATTGTGAGTTTAGGAGTCTGTAGGCCTTATCCTTTCAGGCATTCATGAGGATGCCATCCACTCAGTAACCATGAGCCCAGTCTTCGTCCCCTCCCATTGCCCACCACCGCCACCATCCTTGCCCTTCCCCTAGTCATCCCTTCCCCTAGTGATTGACTTACTTAGCCATCCCACGCTGGGAGAGCGCCGCACTCGAGAGTCATCGTCCAAGGTGCGGGTTGCTAGGCAGGGCACTGAGTTCTCAAGCGGGCTGCGGGCTTTAGTGTCAGAAGCAGAAGACAGGAGGAGGAGGAGGACAAATGGGCAGCCACAGCAAAGATGAAGATGGAAGCATTAATTAAGAAGAAAAAAATACTAAAGCAAATACAGAAGCGAGTTAAAGGAGAACAATGACATATTACATTGACACACACACCCTCCCATGACCCTGCATCGTTAGATGAAGCAAATCCCAACACAGAATGAAAAGGCCTCAAAAAAATTACATTCAATCATTATAGTTCCCCAAGTACCAGTGGATGCTCCGCCTGCAGTTCTAATACATAGAACATGGGTTGTATCCAGAAGAAAGATTTACACAATGAACATTAATCTCAAGATGTAAGATTAAGACTGTTAATAATTTTGCACCACATAAGCACACACAGAGGGAAGTTACGCACAGTTTTGGAAAGCACAGGGGGCAGAGCTATATTAGTAAGGAGCTTTCTTATGATTTACCCAACAGACCCTACTACGGATCTTGTGCACGAATGCAGAAAGCAACACTTCATATTTCCACTTTTGAAATATTTTCCCTGATGAATATAAAACTGGCTTTCAATTTCCTTTGCCACCTGTTTTTCAGCCCTTCAGAAACATGAGACTGGGATATAGATAAATCAATACCCTAATATAAACCAATTTAGAAATGAATATTAGTCCTCATTTCCTGGTGCACTTTAATACTTATTTTACTATAATTTTAATACGTGGTGCACCCAAGCCAAATCTTAGACCACATCAAAGACAGAATAATGATGCAGGCTGAATAAATAGTATGGTTCCTCCAGATACTTTTCATCAACTTCCATCTGAAGTTAGTTTCATGTCATCTATTTAGCTATTCTCATTAAACACCTCACTTCAACGCTAGTAAGAAATAGGCAGCACAATTATCCTTCAAGGAACGACAATGAGGTTGGAAGTATCTAACCATTAGACTACATACAATTTGACTTGAGAGAGTTTTTTTCTGCTCAATAATAAAGATTGTCATTAACAAAGCATATCCAACCAAAAGCAAAGATTTGATCATCTATTTACACAAGTGTGCAAATGACAGGGCAGTAAATGGTCTTCTTAAGGCTATTGGTGACTTGAGAGGTCAAGTTTTAAACTGAATCATTTACAAATTAATGTAAGTTTATGGCCAAATTTGGGCATTCAGCACATTACAAAATCTAGAAACATTTTTGTCAATTTATCTGTCTGTGTTTAAAAGCTGTAAATAAAGCCAGGACTTGTGAGTGGGCCATCTGTGCCAGCACCTGTTTGAGGCAAATCTGATGTCTTCTCTTTGCTATCTGAATTTTTAATTGTTTCCCATAATTGAACTTCTTTGCAAGTTTTTACTGCACTAAGAAAAATGAAAAAGGGAAATGAACCAGTTGAGATTATTCCAAAATTGCTTTTGTCAAGAGGGAGGCATTTAGAAACATATATTATCATATTGACCAAGTTTCACCTCCTATTTCTTTTGACAACTTGAGCCAATATTCCCGCACGCTTATAGAGCCAATATTCCTGCACGCTTAACTAAAGGAAATGAAAGAGGCTAGGAAACTGGTAGCCATTTATCCAGGCCAAAGCAAGGACCTACTGAAATTCCAGATCAATGAGAACTGACAGAGGTTGCCAATGCAAAGTAAACCCAACAGAGTTTCACATTCTTTAGGTTCTGATGAGTATGTGCCCACCCAAATTTTATCGCTGATACCATGGCTTGCTCCTGAAGTGAGTACAAGAGATCAGCAGCTGCTCCAGAACTCAGGTGCTGATAACACTTTTCCCAGCAGCTTCTCACTCCTCCACTCCCCTCAACATGTCAGTGTGTTATTTGCTGGGAACTAAGGCTGGAAACTCCTTTTTGCATAGACAGCCTCCACTGACGCTGAACCTCACCATCAAGAGGGCAGTGGAATGGAGCCTGGCACACACCAGCAAAGAACCTGGCTCCAAAGACAGGCATGAAAATGAAACTGCCCATGGAGACTTGGCACCTGTGTTTTAGCAAAGCTGATTGGAGCCATCTGGCTGCTTACCCTCCTAAAACTGGGAGGCTCACAGCATCCATTACTTATATTGGCAAATTCCAACATTTTGATTTGTTTGACCCTCTGTGTACTTCTGTGCAGGATGAGATACACACTCTGTAACCCTTTCATGTTGCTTTTTTTCTCTTCACAAATTTACTCCAAAGATAAAATATTGAAAAGTTGTTCCCAAAGCTGGAGTCAAACTTTCTATAATTATATCATGGTAATGATATATTGTGAATGCCTTTTCCAAATAATGCTTTCATTGTACCTCTTCTACACTTAAGCTACAAAATAAACTACTTAGCTTTGCTACTATCTCATGTATTCTCTTTTAAATCACTTTTGCCTGAGGCATAAACAAGGTAGAAATTGCCTTATATTATTGTGACTTGATGAGGAAAGTTATGGCTCTAAAGATTCTCGAGTGATGGCTTCCAATATCTAGACTATAGAAAAAGGTGTGTGAGGAGGATTTTTTTCAAATATTCAAAAATATTGAGAATCAACTTGCCCCAAACCATCAATCTTAAATCTGTTCAAAAGAGGGTGTCTCTGCTTGAATCATGCAAATAGATCAAAAAACCTCTCCAGAAAAATGCTTTTTTAACAAGCCTATTAAGAAGAAGAAAAATTTTACTCATGGTAAAGTTTTAGGGCTCTTTCGGAACTGCAATATTATATGTTCAAACAGTTACAGAGCACCTACTACGTATTCCACACTGTCATTTAGCCAAGAAATTCAACCCAAGAGTACAGCAGCATTTCCCCTGTAAACACATGAGACAGGCGGCCTAGAAATCTCCATTTGGAAAGCCAATAAAGACACTCAACCGCCATGTTTGGTGTGTATTCCCAACTAGATAGAGAATGATCTCCAGAGCCCTTCAACATCACACAATTACACAAAGTCAGAGACCTGGACTCACTGATGTGTGGGAAATAAATCATGGTTGGGGAAGCTCATTACCCATCGTAGGTGAATTAACATACTGTTGTTAAGCACACTAGATTCCTCCATTTGTATGCTTGGGCAAGTTATTTTACATTTCTGAACTTTAGATTTCTCACCTGCAAATGGATATGATACATACATTAGAAACATCATTGAGAACAATGCCTTGTATAAAATGGGAGCTCAATTAATGGGAGGTATTACTGTCATTGCTACTACTAGTAATATCATAGATGGAATGATGTTTCCTTTGTTCAATATCCTGAAGGGTGTTGGAAAATACTAAAGACAGCAACCTTGGCCTACTTTAAATTCAAAATGTGATTTTTAAGAAATCAGGTTCACAAACCTGAAAAGATCTCCTTTTATTCTTTGTATTTGTACTGAAATAGAGTTTGAGTAGGATCAGGCATGCTTAATCATTCTTGGAAGACTTTAATTTTATTCCCTCTTTTTTCTTTTGGGAAGACATGGTAAAGAGGCCACAGTGCTCACATCTCATGTCTTCATTGTGCCTTTCCTCCATTCCTCACGTTTTCCTGGCCTTCCCTCTCCTTTTCTCTCTATTTCTCTTTCACAGAGACCAGGACGTGGTCCCAGATGTACACCTACTCTTCTATCTGCTCTGAGAGCAAGGCAAGGCTGGGAAAACAAGACTTCACAAGGGTGGCTCTATCAGAGATCTCAAGCCTTGAAAGGAGATTTTCTCAGGGTTATCAGCAGTAAATCAGTGAGGGGCCTTTAAGTACATGGCTTTTCCAGAGGGGAAGAAATAGAGAAGGGAGTACTCATATGTGGTAGGATAAGCCACAGAGCAACATTCCATTCCTTTACTCCATCACAGACCCTGGCTGTGTAAAACAGAACGGCAATTAGTAAAATTTCAACATATTTTTGTTTATTGGTAACATTCTGCTTTACATATATTATTTATTGATAGCTAAGAACTGTCATTTCTCAGACATATTGATCAATATTTATACTCTAAAAATATTATAAAGCCCACGAATGATGCCTCATTATGTATTATTTGGCATCTGTAAAATTGATAATGAAAGTAGCACTGTTTTAAAAATAAAACTCCAAGAATGTTTTCATATATGGAGTGGTGGGAGAAAAAAAAATTGAGAGACACAGGAAATAACAATACAAAATAATGGTGGGGAATGGAAGTTCTGTCCTTGGTTTTAAATCTGCAAGGCACTAAATTTGCCCCTTAAAATATTTCTGCATAATAGCTATTCCTTACAGTGGTATCTCATGTTATGCTTATTAAACACTTTTCACAAAGATATCTCATTTATTCCTGGTTGTATAAACAGAATAAGACATTACTACCCTTATTTTACAAATATAAAAAAAATGAGCCTCAAGGATATTATGTGAATCGCTCAACATCACACTGCTACTGAGTCTTAGTCCAGGAATAGAATGAAGCCTCTGGAAAAGATGGCACCACATCTTCAAGAAGATTATAAAGTAGGTCTTTAATGTCAAAAACTAAATAGTCACTTGTTTTATACCTCTTAAGCCCGACTCTTCATTGCCATAAAGAACAGAATCGACTAGCAAATACTGGGAGGTAACGACCGTTGGAGAAAAAATGTGTTATTGTTTATTCGAAGATTTGAACATTATAAATCTGAAAGATCAGTCACCTGCCTAGGGAAAAAAAAAAAAGAAAATAGGAATGGTGTCTGATAAATAAACTAGAAATACTACTGTTATTAAGTTACTATTATTAAGGAATACTTTCATTCTGGCACTTTTCTAGAAACTTTCCATGGATTGGTTCATTTAATCTAAGGCTGAGAAGAGCTTGATCATTCATTGGGTTCTGGCCAGGACACTCATCTGTGCTGTGCAAATGAACGCAGAATTAGACTTCTGAACAAAACAGATGGATGTGTGCTGTTGGCTTTTGGAGAGAGCTGATCGTGTGCAGAAAGGCACCTGGGAAGATGACTCTCAACTTAAAGTAATGTGGGCCTGTCTGCTGACCTATCTTGGAATTGGAGAAGCATGATAGCCTGCTTCAGAGGAACAGAATCTTTGAGAAAGTTAGGGAAATGTCTGTCTCATCCATTGACTCTGGAACCAGAACTAAATTCAAGGATATAGGGGGAGGGGGGCTGCAAAGTAGAACAACCCGGCCAGAGACAATTGGGATAAGCTGGAATCCAAACCCAGACAAAAAGTTAAGAATTTCTAAAGGGACTAAGAAAGCTGCCAAACCTGGCAGTGGTCCCAGTCAGATCCACCACATGCCAGTATCCAGGCAGCTTGATCTAATATCCAAACCAAATAGCTTGATTACTCCTAATCTCAAATCAGATCCAAAGCAAAAAGAGCCTAACTAATACCACTTACATTTCAATGGGGCCTAGAAATACTATTAACGACAACAAAAAAATTTCTTTCCATTGTTTGTTCTACGTTGCTAACCACCATTTACTATAGGTAATAGCAACAGACTAGACTTTTTAAAATACCTAAAAGTGTTGTGTGCTTATGTCAGAAACGGCAGTGTGGGAGAGAGCTAGGAAGCTGCATCCTGCCTGGTAGATAACATTGAAAAGAGGAATCTGGGGAGAAAGCAAGTGGCGGCAAGTGCTGGGAACAAGCAGATCACACTTCTCAGACTTGACAAAAAAAGAAAAGTGTTGAATTGAGGATAAAACCCAGAGGTTCAACCAGGAACAGGCCCTGGGTTCCTATGAATATAAAAGAGGCCACAGTGCACCGGGAGAAAGCACGGAGAAACAGCATGAGGCCCAGGAGCCACCTGCCCTGGCTTGGAGCTGCCACCTTTTCCAACTCCTCATCTACCTGCTGGAGCAGCTTTATTAAGTCTTGGATGCTCAGTGTGGTTTAGGGTTTCCATGATTCCCATTTAGCAAAGAGTAAAATCCATGAAGCGGACAGACTTTTCTGTAAGAGGGCTCTGATGACAAAGGGCTCCCTCCTTTCCCATATCCAATTTGGATACCAATACCAAAGGGCAGAGGAAATAAATCAGCACTACCCCATGAGTTTCCTCCTAAATAGTAAGCTACAAGCAAATATCATTCCAGAAACCACTTGTACTCAATACGAGATTTTTCTTTCTTAATTGTGCTTAAACATATTATATATAATTTAATATTATTTGTTGAGTGATTACTATGTGCCAGTTACCATTCTAAACATTTTACATATATTATCTTATTTAATTTTCATTATCTCTGTTTTTACAGACATAGAAACTGAGTACTAAATTACCTTTCTAATTTTTTATTGGAAAAAAAAACTAATGAAAAATGGGGTCACAAAATTGGATTGGGGAAAAATGAAACTCATAGTCTAGGTCCAACTGGATAACCAAAGTCACTTCTCAGTAAAGGGCATCTGTACTCCCAGACCATGGAGGGCAAACAACTGCTTTTTATGATAGTCTAGGGGGAAAAAAAATGAAGAAGCCAGGAAAAGAACAGGGACAGATTGATGATGGCTTTGCCCAAACTTCCACAAAGGTAGTAAAAGCTGAATACTCGAATTACGGTCCCTACCTGGCCTCGGTCCTTAAATAGGGTCTCATTCATCTTTTCTAAGCTTAGACAATCCATATCAAAAGTATCCATTTAAGTGGTAAATGACATTTTTAAAAATCAGATCATCCTACAAACCACGATTTTTTAAAACAGTTATCAAGTAACCTTGTCATAAACAACTTACTACATATTTATTGAATCAATACCAGTTAAGTATAAACTTTACTTTCACTTTTTAATAAAGAGCAAACTAAATACACCTTACTTGATTTTTAAATACTACCAAGGAACATCCCTAGGCTTAAATGTTACTCTTTCATAGTAAACTACAATAATACAGAACGATTATCTAAGTACTTCAGACCAAATTATTAAGTAGAATCACATGAAATTGCCAATAGCCAACTTTATCTCACCCACAGAAATGGTAATTTCACATGGTTCAACCTAAAACAATAGTGAGAAACGGAGTAGGTAAAGGAAAATCTAACACCAGAGGAAATAAAAACCTCATTAATTTTTTCATGCAACACTAACTCCATAGAAATGCCTCAATTAATACAGTGAGAAATTATAGCACTTAACTAAAATTTAGTACCCGGCAGACGTGTCCACCAGAATTCACAGATGTCTCAGACAAGTGGCAATTCCACAATAATTAACATCTTGGAAACTAGCCTGATTCTTCCCTGATTTATTACAAATAAAATGTTTTTCATTTTAAAAAAAAAAAACACTAAATCATCTTGAACCCCAAGCCACATCAGGACTCTAAAACATGAGAGTCTTTAGCTATGCAAAGACAGTGGTGAGTTGGTAGTGGGTATGCTGGTAAATGTTTGAAAATCAGCTCTCCTAGGGAAAATGTGTGTGTCTGTGTGTTTGTGTGTGCATGTGTGTAATAAATTTTACTGACATAAAGAATGTGTAGCACACACACAAATAATAATAAAATATGCAACACTCTATTGTAAATTGCATATAGCCAGATGATTCTCATAAAATGCTCTTGTTGATTTTTACCAAACTATTTTATCGGTAGCCAACTTATGACTGCAAATGGCAAACAAGCATAGTTCCAATGTCCATGTTGAACAGCCATTATCATATATGGTAACAAGTAAGACAATAGCAAAACAATGAAGACTTATGTCAGACTTCACTCATTTATCAATGGTATGCTAAATCATATTCTTTGCTAAATTGGATAATAGTTTTTGAATATCAAAAGAATATATCCTCAATTCTTTGTGCTATTTACATTTTAACAGCTGTTATGGACTAAATGTTTGTATCCTCCCAAAAGTCATATGTTGAAATACTAACCTCCGATGTGACAGTATTAGGAGGTGGGACCTTTGGAAGGAAATTAGGTCATAAGGGCAGAGCCTTCATGAATGGGATTAGTGCCTTTATAAGAAAAGACAGGAGAAAGATAGTCAATCTCCCTCTGCCATGTGAAGATACAATGAGAAGCTGACTATCTACAAGCCAAGAAGACAGCCCTCACACCAAGAACCAAATCTGTGACACCTTGTTCTTGGAATTCTCAGCTTCCAGAACTACGAGAAATAAATGCTCGATGTTTAAGCCACCCAGTCTATGGCAATTTGTTATAATGGCCCAAGCTGACTAAGACAGGAGCTATAGACACTACACACTTTTAAATTTAATCTGCATTATTAGCATTTTCTCCACCACTTTTTTAAGTCTAGAGACAATTGACAAAACTATAAATCAAGCCCTTCTTTGGTAGCTTATGCTGATGTCTATGGTGTAAATACTACCATCATGGACAATTTCCAGCTTCCAATATGAAGTCACTTGAATGTAAAGTTGGGAAGAGGTGACAGTAGCACATCACTTTATAGTATTTCCACCATACAGACACAATAGATGTAAATAACCTGAAGAGTGTAGACTATAGTAAAATAAGTAGAAAGTGATGAATTTTGAGTGCTTATTATCATTGTCTTTAATATCATTATTTAATTGTATGTTTATATAATTTAATGTTTAATAGTAGCTATGTTTAACAACCAGCTGAAAAAATTCTGACAACACTTGGCTCTTACGAGTAGATAAGAGGTGGCTCCAGCACACCACTGGGAAATGAAAAAATTTCCAATTCTGAAGTATCTACATAAATTTCAGCTACTAATTATATTGTTGCTACTACAACTAAAGCTGGCAGTGTCAATGAGTCTATTTTCTAGCCTATGACAGAAAACTAAGGTAACAAGTTGTCTAGGTTTTACATGAGGATATTAGAATCTAGCTCCAACTACAATAGATATAAGATTCCGGTTTATTAAATGAGTAGCAAATTCTATAATTCTTTATTTTAGAAATTTATTCTAAGAACATTTCATAAGAGTTAAAGATATTAAGTAATTAAACTGTATAAACTTGCACGTTAAGAACAAGTGCCTTTAGAAAACCAAAAGTCTGCCCTCTGATAATTTATAACGTACCTTGGAGGCACATGAAATTCATTACCATAGAATTTCTCAAAGCCAAATCTTGTCTCTGGATATTTAAAAGGAGTTAGGTAACACAAAGGCTAATAATAATATGTTTTAAAAGGCATAATCATATTCCATGCTTCAGGGTGTGGGCCGACCAGCTGAAGAGCCAGAAAGGAAAAGAACTGCCTGCCCTTCCTATTTGCTTTCTGCCCAGCATATACAACATTTCACAAGTGACAAGGTGAATGACGAAGGCAATTTCAACTTGCCTCTGAAGTACAAAGATCTACTGATAGGATAAAAGATGGAATGACGAGAGATACCAGCTCATTAGTTGTATTCCACATCCAAATACTTTCTCCTAAAACACAAGATACTAGCTTCCAAGATCCATCTGTTCCTAATTTTCACTCTGCCTGCACTTCTATGAAAATGAAGCTCACACCATACTGGTATAAGGCACCCTCACTCTGTCATGTTTGTTCCTTTTCTGTTTGCAAAAATAGCAATATTCAAAAACAGTGCATTTTCTTGCTTCTTTCTTTATACCACCACCAACTTTACAATAAAAAAATAAATCTCCAAATCATGGAATTTCATTTTATATGAGAAAGAAGATAACAAATAAGATATAAAAGACAGAGTTTTACTTTAATTGCCATAATTTTAATAACATGGGTTGTTTTCAAAATGAAATATTTGTGACATCAGTTATAATAAAGTGTTCACCTCATAACATTTTCAGCCATTAAACAACCCCTTTCTTCAAAAATACAATAAAAGGAGAAAAAAAACTAGAGGAGACACACAAAACCAAAACATTTCCAGTCAGCAGCAATATTCCAGATAATGGTAGAACCATCAAATTATAGTAGGAATGTTCTAGATTAGATTCTTCCTTTTGTAAATGTTTTTTATAAAGAGTATTTTTATTTTCATTATTTATTTATAACCTGTTTTGCTGTTAAAAAAAAATTTACAGCAGCAATTAAATCAATATATAAGTCACTCAATAAAACTGAACTTTTCATTTGGTTCTACTTAATGACTGAACACTCACTAAGAAACTACAATGATGGAATGGTTCAAAAATACATCAGAGAAAGTTTGCTCATAGTAAGCTGTCTTCCAACCAACCATTAATTTTAATATTAAGTCAGAAAACTCAATTTGCAGAAATGGAGCAACTGAGTTAGAATTCAGTTTATACAATTCATTTAGCCCACTTTTGCCGTGACAACATGTTTCATATTGTTCTGAAAGTGCAGCTGAGGACAATGAATTAGAAGCTCCTTTATCTACTCATTTCCCTTAATACTAAAAAGCCCAGGGCTGAAGCGGGAGAGACCTAGTCCTACTAGCCCAGTGCTTTGCAGCTCTTCCCACCACGCTTTCATTTTCCACACTTCATGGAAATTAACTTCTCCCTTCTCAAAATTGCATCCAACCATGAAATTTATTTGAAACAAAGACAATGATATAGAAGATAGACACTTGACAGGAAACTCTGGTAAACACAATAGAGGATGAATAAGACAGTGCCTTTCCTATTGCTATATAATGGATATGATGGGATTAATATGCCACCTTGAATAACTATTCTCACATCTAACTATCATTATCATATAACAAACGAGATTTTCTTTTAAGTAGTGAAAATACTATTGAGCCTTACTTTGATGAACGATCATTTATAAGCTGGACACCCTCTCAAACACCAAGCAAACACTTCGTGATAGATTTCAGAGCACTTATCATATCTTAGTCTATCCTCCTAATTCTGACACCATATCACCACCATATCAAAAGCATACTCTTTGACACACTCAATAATCTACAAGTCTGCTGATTCATCTGAAATACTCAGTTGTTTCATCATTATTTCAGCATTATTAGCAAACCACCTCAGTCAATCAGAATAGACGTGTATGGAGCAAGTAAGGCATCTTGGCATTTGCAGCCTACAACAACCGCTGAAATCTTTCCAACAGGACTACAAACCTGCCCGATTGTATAAAAAGTGTCACTATGAAATGGCTGTGGCACATGAACTTGAGAAAAGAAGAAATATGGAGAGGGGTAAAAAAAAGATGACAAGAGATGGAGTAAAGGTGAGTGAGACTGGTAAGGGAGAGCAGCAGCCAGTCGGTCCCTGCATTACCATTATCAGGGTTGGTAAACATCCTACTTGCACTGGAGACTGTCTTCCCAATATCAGCCAGGGATCGAAGGTTGGATTTCTTGGTCTGATGCCGATGCTTCCGGAGCAAAGTATAGGTCACCTTATCCTTAAGGTCAGGTTTCAATAGGCCTGTCTCAATCTGATGGTCAACAATCATCTCTGATACAAAAACAAAGCAAAACAAAAACAAAACTCAGTCACAAGACCAAGAAGTTAACTTTTTACTCTAACTTTACAAATGTCATCTTCAAATTTAAAGTCAATATACTATTTTCCGAATTTCCAACTTCCCACTTTATATGAAGAAAAAGATTCAGGGTACAAGGATACTGCAGTAATGAAAGATTTATAAATATTACAGTATTAATTATGTTTGGAGAGGAAGAACGGTCTTGTTCATTTTTTTCAATTTGAGTTAATAGTGAATTCACAGTAATCGCATTCTTCTATGAGTAACACAGTAAGTCAGTAATTTACATTTTTCAATTAATTAAAAAATAGAAAGTTATCATAGCAAATGTGCCAGAAATATAAATCATGAAAAAAACTTCAAGTATGCAAAATTTAATGTAGTGACATTATTGATTTTTAAATCTATTTTTCCAAATTCTTCTGTAACGTTATATTTTCTTTATAATAGGACAAAATAAAGGAAAACAATACCTTTCCCCATATCAGCTTATTTGAACACTGATTTGTCCAGTGAAAGAAAGATTAAACTACAAACTTATGCCTTAGTCTTTTCTAAGAAGGGAGGCTTATTCTTCTTGTTTAGATCCAACTGAAGCCTTTCCAATATATTCCATTACTCATTTTAAAATATAACCTGACCAGAATTTTCTATGAAATTTTAATACCTTAGTCTTACTACAAAGAATAAAATAAAATTTCTATTAGTTCTTTTTTTTTAGAATGGTTTTAACGAGAAAAGATGATTGTTTCATAGAAATTCCTCCATGGGTGGCTCTGCCAAAGGACAGGTTTTACTCTAATAAAAAATAAGAAATTCTATTTCTCACAAGTCAGCATGTCAGCCACATGGCATAAATGTAGCCTAGTGTATCCTATTCTAATGTCACATCACAGGTCAACATTTCCTCCATCCAGAATGGGACTCAGGACAAAACATCACAGAATCTATGCAAGATACACGACGGCAGGTAGAGCTTTGTCCCCTGCATAGAACCAGAACAATGGACCCCAAGCCTACATTTTCAGGCACATGGGTGCATCTAGCACAGGTCAATATTTTCCCCTTGGGCAAACTTCTCAGTACACAAAAGTGGAGAAGAGAATGAAAGTTCTTCTTTTCCAAAAGTTTTACAAGAAAATTGATGGGTGTTGTAGGATAACAGCATCTCCTAAGCATTCCCATCTCTTTGTAAAGAGAAGTTACAGATGTTCAAGGGGCTTTGCTTGGGCATGACTGCACCTCTCAGAAGTCCATCTTTATAGCAAGCACTCAGAACTGGCCTCACAGCCTATAACTAGAAACTGGCAATTTACACAGTGTACAATCAACTACTTGACAGTCAAGCAGAGGCTGAATCCAGGATTTTCTATCACGTGCCTTACACAGATACCATAAATGTCATGTAACACTAGAGCACTTGGTAGGGAGCCTGGGCAAGGCAGGAAGAGTTTCTCCCATAGGAATGTTTTGGTTTGAGTGTGGCCTTTAGCTCTGAGTATCTTTAACTGCACAAAATCTACTCAGTAAAACTCTCAGAATTGATCCTGTAATTACAATTAACCCTCTGTTCCACAGTAAAATAATTAGATGCTACAGAACACAACCCCTCTACTTTCTCTTGAAGTTCAACGTGGAAAGTCCATTCTACAGAAGAACCATAAAAATAAATAAACAGCCCTAGCATATCTGCTGCCAGTGTTATCAAACTCCTACACTAATTCCAGGGTTGTGGATTAAAGTGTTTCTTATCTACCCTTCCTGGCAGGGCCTCCCTCTATTCTTGCCCTCCCTTGTAATCTCAAACCAATCCATATATACACACAGCCAGCCCTCTGTTACTAATGCCTGGAAATCACCAGTTAGAACAGGTTAAAACATCTGTGTGGCTTCTGCCTTTATTAAGTTTCCATAAAAATGGCCCACATTACAGGGATCTCTTTAAGCATAAACTACAAAACCTTTCAAGGAAAGTAGAGGCAGTAACATTTCACAGCTACACTGAAATTAAGCCTTCAGTGCTCAAAATCCCACAGCCGCTACCAGTCAGGAGAGAATGTGCCAACTCTAGATGATAGCATAGCTGAAAGGAACTCAGGGAGCATCAGGTTCAACCTCTTGTTATACAGATAAGAAAAGAGAGGGAAAGAGAGGAGACGTGCTCACAGACATAGCCTAATTAGAGGCAAAATCCCCCAAATCAAACCAGGTTTTTTGATTCACAGTTTAGATCTTCTTCCATATCACACAGTATTTTTCTTTATGTAAAAAGGAAGCTCTAGACCAAAAAAATATTTAAGATATGCAGAGCTTCTCCAAACCGAGAGAAAGATGGTCACGTGCCAGAAAAAAGGCCAAAGGTGATAAACAAATATTTTAAAAGAAATACAAAGGTCCAGATATATTCAACTTCAAGACTAAATTTAAACAAATTTATACAAATATAACCAATTATGAGACATCTGTTAATGTATCAAACTGAAAAAATTTAAAAGACTAATCCCCAGTGATGTGAACGATGCATGCAATAGGCAATTCCATACACTGATGATGACAGTAATAAATAGTACAACCTTTCTGGAAGGCCACTTGGCAACTACATAACAAAAACCCTTTAACATGTTCAAATTCCTTGAATATTTCGCCATTAGAAATCTACACTAATGGTGATGGCTGGTAATTAGTGTCTGGGTGGTAAACACGTAATCTACACAGAAATCGAATTATAATGCTGTACACCTGAAATTTATATAATGTTATAAACCAATGTTACCTCAATAAAAAAAGAGAAAGAAATCTACCCTAAGGAAATAAGTATCTTCACAGAAGTGTAAAAAAATGTACACTTCTTTTCTCTACAATAAAAACTTGAAGGCAACTTAAATGCCTAATAATAGATTATTAAATATTTTGCATCCATTAAAGTGATATTTACATTTAATAACATGAAAAGATATTCATATTATGTTTTTAAGTTAAAATGGGCAGATTAAAGTGTTACACTATGATCCCACTTTGTAAAATAAATTTCATATGTATAAACTGAGATGTATAGAAAAACTGCTGGGAGGGTAGCTCTGAAAGATCAGATTAATGGTATTTTGACGTTTGTGTGTTATATTTTTCTGGATTATTTAAAAATGAACATATATTAGCTTTGTGATTAAAAATAAATGTATTACCATTTTGCAAATATAAAAGGTGTAAAAAGCAAGAAACAACATGACTAACACATCTGCCAACATGCACAGCTCAGGAATGCCTTTAAATATAAAAATGAGAACACCAAAAATAGAGCTACATTTTCCTAATCCATTTCCCATCATAATAAAATACCTGAAATGGCTCAAATTGTTTTATAACTTAAGAGGGGAGGAAAATTCCCCTGTACTTGGCTTCATATACGAATGACATTCTTTAAATGTAGAATTATAATGATGACAGTAATAATAAAGCTATTAAAATAATCCATGAAAATGATGTTTTACCCTTTAAATACTTTAAAGACAAATTTTTCTATTAGCATTAAGAAGGAGTTCTCCATGAAGAAAAGAAGAAGAGGTCCTGAGGAGAATTAGAATTAGGCTGAATTTTTAATGTAAGTGTGAGATGTAACACCTGCTTAAACAGTCACCCACAGCTCATGGCCCTCACATGGCGGGATCTTTGCACCTGCAGAGAGGGGACGCCTCTCAGAGGAGGCCAAGGAGAAGGAGGAGAAGGTAGACTGCAAAGACGGATAAAAATTATGCGCCTGTTTGTTTGACATAATCTCTGTTATTCTTTTTCTTCTCATTTGTTGAGGTAGAACTGGGGTGTAGGGGAGATGCATCTTAAGACTTAGCTGTACATAATTCTCAACTCTGAATTATCAACATGATTCAGGACAAAACAACTTCACTTCATCCTCCTCGAGAAAAAGATTTTTTAATAGCCAAATAATGACAACAACTCTTCAAGTTACTGGGCCATCTTCTGTCACTTAAAACGAAATGAAGGCGCTTTCTTTTTCCTTCATGTTTTTAACCCTCTGTAAGGTTTTGATTCTTTCAGAGGATTTTTAAGTATTTCTTTTAAGCCAGTTACACTCTCTCAAGCATGCTCTTCTCCCCATTCCTGCAAATCTGGTCCTTTTTCTTTCTTTTGCTTGTGATGTGTGTTCTTTGCCTCTGAAGTGTTTTCCTGTATTCTCGAGAATGACAACACTGGCTCTCTGCCTGCTTGCCCCAGGGACTGTAGAGCAAGTACAGTACTGAGTGGGGACACCTCAATGTGACCTCATGGTGTCTAAATTTAAAATTTAATGACAATTTTTAAAGTAAAGGTACGGAGGTTACAGAAAAAGTTCACGGCTGAGAATGAAAAGTAATGGAAAATTAAAGTGAGAATGTAAAATGCTTGATGAACCTTTCTTATATGTAGTAAATACCAGAACCTCTCTCTCTGGCCATTGGCTAACAAGGCTCCAATACAACGTGGGACTCTGTCTTCTACCGCATGGAAAAGGTTAGCTGTTGAAGCTCCTTAAGATGGCTCTTTCTGTTGCTGAAGATCTCAGAGACAGTTTTACAGAAAACTCCAAGTATATAATTCAACTTTAACTTTTGTCACTGTTGTTGACCAGCTCCAGGCACAGCAAAGAAGCTGCTAAATTGTTTCCAGCTCCACCCACTACAACTTTCAGAATCTTTTCTCCTGCTCAGGAAGTCCCTGAGCATCTCTCGACCTGACTCAGTCTTCACTCAGCCCTCCGCTAGGTGACATGTAGAAAGATCTAGATAAATTCATTTATACTGGGATGGTCATGTAAGTATGTAACAATTACACCTGATGTTCTCTTTTAATTCTCACAACAACCCTGAGAGGTCCACCTTCATCCTGCTCAGGAAACTGAGACTGCTAAAGAGTTAAGTAACTTGCCTTGTCCATGGTGACACATGTTAGTCGGGGTAGACTTTAATTAAGACTCCCTCAACTTTAAATCCACCATCCTTTCTATGACACCACTCTGCACCTCATAGAATTAATATATGATCTCTGCCAGAGAGTACGTATATTTTAATAGAGGGCAAACCCTGGGCTCAGTGAAATGAATCTCCAAATGGTGGAATTTCAGGCAGCAATGATGGCCTACAGGAGGACATTTTTTTTTAAATATAGGAAACTTTCTGGTGACTTTTAAACCACAGCACATATTCTCCCTCTAGATTACCTACACATTGCCCAACCACAAGTTTAATTTCCATTTTGCCCTGCATTTATCCACTTCTGACTTATTTTTCCAACTTGTCTGATTTCAGACATCTTTTCCAGATTAGTTACTCTAAGAATACAGAAATTGTAATTCTCACTCAAAAACTGGACTGATTTTTGCTAACACGATACTTTTTTGGATAATAATCTCTCACGCAGCTTTTAACGAATGAAAAAAAGTCAGTGGAACAAACTCTCCAGAAAACCATTCCTTCCATTTGTTTCTCTCTGTCTTTATAAATGGGTTCCATCTTCCCTTGGTACAATAATCCAAGATCTCTCCTCATATATCAAACGTCCATTTTCAGCCTCACCTACCTTGTCAAAGTTGAAAAATTCTACATAAAGAAGTATTTCTTACATTATCTTCTAACTACCTATGTGGATGTGGATTTGTAACTTATCCCACGTACAAAGTGGTAGATTTGCAAACCTAATTCCAGGGCCTGTAACAGTGTCTGGCACATTGTAGAAGCTCACACACTACTCCTGAATAAATGCATGAACTAATTAATTCTGTCTACTCAGCATCTTCACATTAGTCTTTCTCCCTTCTCCACTTGCACCTTAAGTACCTCAGATACATGAAAAGCATGGGGCTTCTTTGCAAATCTAACAAGCTCTCTGAAGAAGAATCAGATACATATACATCAGCTAGATACATGCCTCAATTGACCACTAATCTTTTCTTTCAATACAAATGCTATAGCCTTCCCATCGTCTATAAATGTACAGATGCCATAGACAAGCCTTTTGTTAACAGATATTCCAGAAAATTTTGAAGTCTGAAAGTACACAGGAATTTTACACTGGTCACTTTCTGCAGGCCACAATTCACATCCTCTTCCCCACAATCTTAAGGTAGGTACCCTGCAGACCCCTTGGGAAAGTGCAGTCATCCAAACAGGTCCAGTGGTCACCTGGTTAGGAATTTTTTTAGGAATAACAAGCAGAGCCCCTGCACCCCTTTTTGAGGGAAACATGATCTACAGCACACCTAGATCTGAAGAGTAATAAGGGAGGTTAGGCCAGGCTCTTGCTAGAAAATGAAAATAATTACTACTGCTTGGAATATAGTGATGTGTGCCCAAGGTGTTCAACATGATAAGTTAATATTCACTACACAACACTAACTGCAAAAGATGCCAAAGCTGCCCTGCACCCTGAGGTTCAGGGACTTGCTGGTGGTTGTATAAACGACACTCAGCACCAACATGGCCTGACTAAGTCACTAACTCATAAGGTTCTGCTGGCTCCTTGCCCCATACAACTTTTCTCTACACACAGTTAAAGGAGCTTGACTTCCACCTATAAAATCAGCCCCAACTTAGGAACTAGACTATTTTCCATCTTACAGAGGATTTAAACCCTACTTTACAGATGACAAAACTGAGGCCCAGAGAAGCTCAGTGCAACATCTAAGGTCAAAGAGTTCTAGAAATTTAGTGTTCAGACTTTCAGGCCAATATAACCAAGGATGGGGGGAGAGGGGGTACCTCCATTCAAACTATTAATCTCATGCTAATAAGTGAAGGAAATGAATGCAAATCTGTACATATACAATATGGTCCCAATTTTAATTTAAAAATAACATAAAAAATGGAAAGCATAAGAGAAAAGATTGAGAAACAAAGATGCATAGAAATAGTGACTATAACTGATGGAAGTACAATAAATGATTTTTTATTCGCTTCTAAATATTTGTCTGTATTTTCCAAATTTTCTATAATAAACCTTACTAGTTTTATAATATATAAAAAGGAGACAATAAATGTTTTAGAATGTTCAACTCTGCTTACACTAGAAGTCATCTGCATGGATGGAGACTCATGGATAGGCAGGAAGCTGAAAAAATGATAAGAACTTAAACAGCATACTTACCCACCAACTGTGGGAGAGAAGAAGCCTCCCTGTCAAGCATGATGGATCCTTTCTCCATACACGTCCTCAGCTCAAATAAGCTGTGAAGGGACAATGTGGCCACGTGGGGCTTGCTCCATCTCTCCCCACCCTGTTCCACTTTTTCTTCAAATTTAATCCACCTGGGAACATGAGATTAGTGAACAGCAAATTAAAAGTGTTCTAACCTCCTCTGGAAATAGCAACATCAACCCCTCATCTCCACCCCCTCCAGCACTTTGAAAATGCTTCCTTTTGTGGAGTCTTAAAACTGTATTCTATCATTAATTGCATTACCTTTATAAATACACCAAACAGAGTCACTAGACTGCTCCTTCCTCTAATGTTAGAGAGAAAGAAAACAAACCAAAAGGAGCCAAAGCATCCTTGGTTTTATTTCTGTCTATATGTAACCATGAAATCCATAAGAATGATTATTTAACTAAATTTTTAAAATAAGGTAGAAAAAAAATATGCGTTTCAAAATTCTCCTTGTGGGTAGAGCCTACAATGTGTAAAAATAGCCACCATTGTGAGAATTCTGTTGTGATTTCACAAGCCAAGTTTATATAAGGTGAAGTATCAGTTATGAACCAATATTTATCTTACATATTTGAAAAACATGGTGTGTAAAGTGGTAAGTGAATATAAAATTCCCCTGTAGTGCTTAAAGAGGGCCAGCACGTGTTGCTGTCTCACTTGAATATATATTTCTCAGCTGACACGTGCTCCCCTCTCACTGAGATTCCAATAGAAGCCTTATCCTTCAAGTCTGGCTCCATGTGTGTTTAAAAATACACAAGCTCAGTGAGCAACACATCTATGCTGATAATAACAGATCTCATGTTAACCTTAGCAATGGAACAAACACCCCCCTTTCATAGCTTCTTCTTTCGAAAACTCCTAGATACTTTGATAATTTAGCAAAAACTATAGCAATAAAAAAAGTGTAATGGAAATGAGAGAACAACACATTTGACAGTCTTTATATCCCACACATTACACATACAGACTCTTCCTACACTGGTAAAGGAAAACAAGAAAGCATCATCCGTTTGCTACTCATCATGGCCCAAAGAAAAATGCTTCTTTCTCTCACTGTAAACCTTCTGAAAGATATTGAAAAAGATAAATAGGGGGTTAAAAAATTGTTTTTCTACTTTCTTCACCCAAAAGTTTAATGATTGAAAAATGTTTTCCTAGAAAAAGCTAAACGCTCACCTAACTCACTAAAGAGGAGAACAAAGGGCAGAGATCAGAAGAAGCTCTACATAAGGTACTATTTATGGACTGCCCCCCACCCCTAGAGGAGGGAAAAAAACACATTAATAGAAACTGGAGTGAAAACAAATCAAGAGATTAGCCACGGTGTCAAAGAAAATTCAGAATTTTAATCAAGCCCAACACTCAACGTGATTCAGAAGTATTTTGGCCATATCCAAAGACTCTCCCTCCATACTCCTCTCAGGAAGCCTCTCTGGGCCGGGAAACTCTCACATTCAATGGTAATCTTATCCCCAACCTCACCTTTTGTTATAAGAACCTCCTACTTTGCTCTATATCCCAAAAAAGGAGGCAGTGCAGATTTTTACATGTTTTCCTCACAAGTTAAAAAGCCAACATCACCAACAAAGTTCTAAAACTTCAGAACTGGACCTTGTTTATTTCTACAAAAGTGTCTGCAAAACAATCCAAGAGAGAACGAAAGACCCTTAATATTCTTGTGTGTGTGTGTGCGTGTGTGTGTAAATTAGTAGTTCTTCACTTTGGTTGGTATTAGAACCTCAGAAATAGAAGGGAGTGGTAGAAAAAAAAAATTTACATCATAGTCTTATAGAATTCTATAGATTTGCCAAAATAATAAAAGGTAGTTGGCGTTATTTCAAGAATAATCACTTTTCGGAGTATATTACATTGGTTAACTTTGTGTATATTATCTTTTCAGGCTTGCTCACAGAATCTCTAATCATGTTTGTTGGTAACTGATACATGAACTATATTTACATTTGATGTTATACTTTATTGCTCAAGATAAGACGCTAGAAAATAGAAGATTCCGTTGTATATGAAACCAAGTCAGGGTTACATATAATTACGCTATCTATAAAGAATGTAGTGACTCCTTGTTTTTATTCCTAAGAGAATTCTTATCAGATGAGGGATAGAATCTTTGGTCATAGAATTTAAGTCCAAGGTGAATAACAAGGGCCAGCTAGAAACTCAGTAAAGGGGAGTGTTTTATTCACTCCCCTCTTATCTCTACTAAAGGAGTCCCCCCTTCTATCAGGTTCCATAAACCTGTATTGCCAAATCCATTTCTTAAAAGAAAACTAAGCCTCAGTTACATGTAATATGTGACAGTGGCTCTTTTCTACCATCATCCTCAACAACATAAGTTAAAAAAAAATTCTTTAAAAAATAAAAAGCAAAACCACTGCATTCTTTTGTGCACAATCCTTTATTTCATTCCTCTCCCCGGTTTATACCGTAGGCAACCTGACTGGATTTAAATATGACTTTGAACAAGTTTTAAAAGCACTTTAGAAATCATAAATCCCAACTATCTTGGATTTATGGAATAGCATTATTCATCCTCCTGGAATACACTAGCCCTTTAGGTCAAGATTTAACCATAAAAGAATGGAAATTTGAAGTTTCAAAACTAGCCAGTTCCTTCGAATCTATATTTCTAAGGGACAAGTATTATCTCATAGGTCAGCTTAGCATCTATTTCACTTTGAATTCAGTAAATACTGAATGTTGTGATGATGCCATATCTAATAGCATAGCTAACAACATACAGGAAACTCTGGGATAATGACTATTAAATTCCTTTAAAATGTATTGCTCAAATTATTCAAGGAACGGACTATACTTCCAAATATGCTTTCAGGTATGGAAGTAATGGTCTGCCCATTTAAACAGATTATTTGCAGGTAGTTGCATTCCAGAAACTACACATGCTATGTCTACCCTCCTCACATATCAAGGACAAATTTGAAAAAAACTGAAAACTACTCAACTCAAATCGGAACCCATTACAGAAAAGGCTAAGGCAAAGGTACCAAAGTTCAGCCTATCCGAGTGCAAACGAATTTGTAAAGGTGCTTTAGAACCATGTAATTACATTTTTAAAAAGAAATGTTCACTGTAAAATGTACTAAAAGCCACTATCTACCCTTCATAATAACTATGAATAACCATATATTTGCAACGAGTTTTCTATTTTTCCTTTTGTCTTGGTACTTGACACGTTAACAGGAAAATTAATTTCAGAAGTTGGCTTTTTAAATGCTTGCAATTACAAAACTGTTGTAACCTTGGAGGAGGAGTTTATTAGGTGAAGTTTATTTATGCCAAGGTCTTAGAAGAATAATGATAAAGTACACTGCAATTTAACGCACTTTGAGTGACTGCCAACCAAACAGCATTTCACTCGATTGTTGAAGAAACAGAAAGCCCACTGGGAATCACTGAATTTTGCAACTTTCCAATCATATGATTAAATATAATTAAGAAAACACAAGACCTCTAACTTAAAAACATGCCAGTTTTACAGTGGAAAATAGACATGACCTTCACCCTAGAATATAATCCAACTACATAAAACTATTAAAATGGTAATAAATTTCTTGTTAAGTAATAAGTGCCTCATCGCACATTAAAAAAAAGCCAATGCTAGTGTGTATCTGGGATAAATTATGTTTTTAAGGAGAATTCTTAAATTTCTAGATCAACTGTGAAAGTTATTGCAAAACAGTGTATGTGACTACATATAATTACATAGATGATTAAATTCTTTTTCCTTCAGCCTTTTTCTTACAGAAAAAACAAACTTGGTCTCAAATGGAATTTTCCAGAGCAATTCAGTAGAGAATAGACAAAAACGTCAGTGTAGATTGGGCAGAGAGTGGTCCCTCTCCAAAGCCCCAGGGTAAGGACACGTGTCTGTGTTTGATGGCCAGGCCCTGAAATCAGGTTCTCTGGACGTAGGACGGGTCAGTCTGTTGAGCAGAAACACACATGGGTGTCCCTTTGTGCTGTCTCACTAGAAGTGAAACATCAATACCCTTTTCCTTTGTTGGCTTGTTGTGTTTGTTGAAACTTGTGATGGCTTTCCTTTTTACCCAGGTTTGGCAGTAAAGTTTGAATCACATTGGGGGAGTGACCTTTAACATATATTCTTATAACAGTGATGAAGTCCAACATTGCCCATATGAATATTCACCGAAGGAAAACTGAAAACCAATAACCATTTTTGCAGAGATATCACTGACTCAAAGAAATGAAGAGTTTGGGGTGCGGGTGGGTAGTGATATCACCAAAGCTGGACTATGACTTATTCTTTTATCAGTTTGCGTCAAGAACCCATTAGCTAATGCCTAGCCACCTAGAAATTCTTAATAATACCAAATATTTCATTATAATTACTGCTATATTACTGAATGTCAGTATTCTAATGACCTAACACTTAGAAGCACTCTTTAAAAAGAGTATTCTCTGCCTTCCACTGACCATACACATTTCTCAAGTCTGATCATTCTACCTTTTGCACAGTCTTCAACTTGTGCTCTATGTTGGAAGAGCCACTGAAAATTCAAAGTTGTAACTTTTAGGAAAGGGAAGAGCAGGGAAAAGATGTGAAAAAATAGGGTGATCGAATTGGCTGTACTTCAAACTTTATATAAATAAAGACTTCCTTTGTTCACAGTTTTACATAACTATGGCACTTTCTAAGACTTAAATAGGGATATTTTTCAACTAATGAACCCACTCTCCTTCTTTTTTGAGACACAGAGTTAACCTGAACTTCCTGAAGTAGGACTAAAACAGCAGTAACGCTGAGACCCAATGTAGGATATTCCTGGTCAAATCAAATCATTAGTCAACTGAAAAGTATAGAACATTAAAAGGGAGTGTATTAAAAAGGGAAGTACTGTGTTCTATGAGAGTGGGGCTCACAGAAGAAACTATATTAAGGTGGAGAAGTCTGCGGAGTTAGTTCTCTATGGAACAAAATAGTCAACTGGGGTTTTCACAAAAAAGCAAAGAATTCTCAATTTTATAAGTTAGCCAGAAAAATATTCATGATGCACTTTTATATATAAAATTAACCCCTTCTAAGCACTAAATTTTTATTTGTCTGGTAGGTTTGAGAGCCTTTCACGGGAAAAAAACCCTATCATGTCTGGAAACTGGATATCATAAATCGCAATCAGAAATTACTGCCAAAACATTCTGAAGCAGAGTTTGCTGCAGGAAGTAAAACTTACTGAAAATCTTGAATCATTTCTGGAGGCACAATCCCCTCTAAACCTCCCAACAGGATTTCGATGGAGCAGTAACCTAAGAATCATGGTTCTATTTCTCTATTCATTCACTCTATTAACACATACCTCCTGACGGTGGACTGTGCGCCAGGTAGTTATAGGCACTAGGAATATAGTGATGTACAAAACAACCAAAAATTCCTGCCCTCATGAAGCTTTAATTTTATTGGGAACAGACAATTACAAGATACGTCATATGCTAAATGCTGACAAGTGCTAAGGACAAAAATAATGGAGGATAGGGGATAGGGAGCGTTGGGGGAAGGTTTTAATTTTAGATGGGGCAGCCACTGAGAAGGTCATATTTGAATAAAGACCTGAAGGAGGTGAGGAAATAAGGCATGTAGATAACTGTGGGGCGGCGGCAGGGAGAGCATTTCAGACAGAGGGAACAGCAAGTGTGAAGTCCCTGCCCCGGGAGTATGACTGGCCAGTGAGGCTCAAGCAGAGCAAACGGGGGAGAGAAGTAGGAGATGAGATCAAAGAGATCATGGTGGATAGTTCACAAGGGAGGTAAGGGCAGGTGCAGGGACATGGACTAATGAGGAAGCATTTGCAGTAATCTAGGTGAGAAATATGGTTTGGCTTAGACCAGGGTTGTGGCAGTACTGAATGCGAGATATGGTAAGATTCTGAATATCTAAATATCTCTAAGGGTAAAATAGATAGGATTTGCCAATGGATCAAGTAAGGGGTACAGAGAAAGACAGGAGTCAAAGATGACTCCAACGTTTCTGGCTTGAACAACTAGAAAAATGGAGTTGTTCACTGTGATGGGGAACGCTATAGGAGGTGTGACCTGAGGTGGGTAAACCAGAAGCTCAGTTTTAGACGTTATTTTGAGATGCCTATTAGCCATCCAATTATTTGTGTTCAATTGAATAAGGCAAGAAGTCTAGGGTAGAGAACTAAATGCAGATGGCATCAGCATATTGATGAATTAGTTTGAAACAGCAAACATTGGTCCTCTTCTGAGCTTTTCAACGATGTGCTGGGTACCTTGGGTCTGTCATTCAGCTGTCCATAAGTCAGAAAGAGATGGATTATCATAGAAGTCTAACTTTGGTCAAGTAATATTTCTAAGAAAGTATTATATTTACAATAGTTGTTTCTAAGGCAATCAGTTCTCAACTAATCGCACTCGACAAATATTACTGAGCATCTATTTGTACCAGGCACTATGAGGCACAGGGAATAGTGTAGTGAAAGACAGACATGGTGGTCCCAGCCTTCAGATGAATTAGTGTAAGGAGGGAGACAAAGTGAAAACAATAACATCACATATATGATTAATTAATAGTAATTGTGGCAAGTCCTATATAGGAGAAGTTAAAGAATGTAGACTATTTGTGAGTATGTTTCTTTCTGGACAGCTTCCCCCTGACACCTGGTATACTCCCACCACACTTCCTCTCGAGCAATATAGTCTCTCAGGGACCAATGACATCACCAATATGACACATATGCTCCCAAGGAAATAAAATCTTTAAGGATGGTAAGGTATTCAAGACCATCTTCGTCTTAAGAATCTTTAATTTTTATTTATTTATTGATTTTTTCCCCCAAAGCCCCAGTAGACAGTTGCATGTCATAGCTGCACATCCCTCTAGTTGCTGTATGTGGGATGCGGCCTCAGCATGGCCGGAGAAGTGGTGCGTCGGTGCGCGCCCAGGATCCGAACCCAGGCCGCCAGCAGCAGAGCGCACGCACTTAACCGCTAAGCCACGGGGCCAGCCCCCATCTTAAGAATCTTAAATAAAAATACTATGCCCATCTCATTCAACGTTGAATTACCTATACAATGAACTGTGATCTCTCCACATTTCTGGGCCCAAGGGTCATATAAAATAAAGTGTAGCCTGCATTTGACTGAAAGAAAAAACAGAATGCTACCCTTGAATTCTACTCTATATAGGTACTCCCCCAGAATTTTAAGATGAGAATAAGAATCAAAGTAGCTCTCCTAGTCATAGCTTATCACACCAGTTTACACACAGAGATGGAATTTTAAAGCTAAAAAATATGCATGACGTTAGAGAGGCTGCAACCCAGTATGGCCCTCATTTGACAGAATAGAAAACTCAAGCTCAGGAAGACTACATGACTACATGGCTTGTTCAAAGTTTAATAGCTAGTTAGCAGAAAGCCAAGACTAAACCAAAAGCTCCTCAATACTTAATTCAGGCTGCACCAGTACGATTCTCGCTTTTTTTTTTTCCTGTTAGAAAGAAGGAAAATAAAGAATGAAATGGAGATACTGGTAAAAGTTTTCACTTTGAAAGCCTTCTTTTGGAGCATGTTTCATGAACCATAAGTGTACTTTACGGAGGACTTTTAATACCCAGGTTATCGGTGCTGAGAGAGGGGAATAAGAAACAATTTCTGTATCATGGAAACAGGCCCCAAAAGAGCAAAGAATGAAGAGCTTCATGAGGGAACATTAGAGAGGGAGGAGTAGAAATGAGTTATTGCTCACTTCTGTATTCTCAGTACCTAAAACAGTGCCCAACACATACTACCCATGCAAAAAAACACTGGTTGAATTTAACCGATTTGAATTAAATTACAAACTATAAAAGGTATATCTTAACACTATTTTGTTTGTGAAAGTGAAGTTCATTGAATCTCCATGTAATGATGACAATGAGAGACCAACAACTGTATTATATCAATCTCTTGTATTACCTAATTGTTATGTCATGGAAGATTTAGTGTGGAGTCTATAACTGAATCTATATGTAGAAAGAAAGAAGAAAAGCTCTGTTATTGTGAAATTAATGAAATCTTAGATATCTGTGTAGTGCTTAAATTACAAAGCATTTCCATATATACATATATGTATATACATATATAAATACGCATGATATAATTAGACATATATGGTATAATATTATATTTACATATATTACACATCTTATATAGCATATATATATAATATGTGGTAGGCATTATTATCCACTCTTCATGGATGATGAAATCAAAGTTCTGAGAAACTGAGTGTTATGTAGCTAACAGGCGACAGAGTCTGAAATTGAACTCAGGTCTCTAAACTCCAAATTCAGGTGAATCTTCTACTTGTTTTCACTGGACATTTAAAAGATGACGGGTTTTTACTTGGAATAATAGCTAGTTTGTGAGTCACAGTCATTGCCTTGCAACCTCCCTCCTAACAAGGAATGGGTAATAAGTCAGACATGATCTCACACAATACCTCGGCATGTGGAGACATATCTCTAGGCTACCATGTTTGGGTCCCTTAGTTTATCTCTTTAAAATATTTTACTATTAAATAGCATATGAACGGAAATTTACTTCTAATTCCTTATAAAGGTTAAAATTCTAACAACACAGATCCACGAAACAATGCTCCAGCAGCGAAATAAAAGGCGTCCTCTATCCATGTCAATGTCAATGTAAAAGAGAAGAAAAAGAATCCTTTTATTCCTTAACCCAGCCAAGATCATGCTCATCAGTTCTTCCAAGTGCTAAGGGTAGAGAAAAGTGCTCACAGACAACTGTCTTGCCCTGCACGTGTTTTCCCAGCTCAGCACTGCACAGTCAGCTATGCCTCACCTCGCTGTCTCCTTCCACTCCATCTCCTGCCCATCCACAGCCAGCAGTTCATCCAGTTCGGTGAAGAGCTGAGGGGGTGCTGGGCTGTCATCCTCCTCGCCCAAGATGAATCGGATGCGTTCCGCAGCGGGAGAGACTGCAGAAGTGAAAATACTGTGGTTAAACATCGGCTGGACAACCCTGAGGAAAGTGTAGCTCCGAGCTCTTCCTCTGTCCCCAGAGCTGTTGGGCTTCCCTTCCACATTTTCAGTGGACATCTTCCTTGCTGAGCCTCCCTTATCCTCAACCTAAAGTCGAAAAGAAATCAAAGCCTTTCTCTATTCCTTCGGTTCTAAGCTGTATCTCAGCTCTCCACTACTCTCCAGAAGGACAGCACTTCAGTTCTGCATGGTGTGTGACAGAGAACCTTTAGCCCTCAGATGAGCTAAGGTCCAGCCACATGACTTTCCCTCCTTCCCCACTTATGATCCACCCAAAATTATTAGACAGAAACCAACTTGAGCCAATCACTTTTTCTACAGCAGTGGGAGGGGGCAACAGAGTACCCCAATCCTGAGTTTCCCCCAAGCCCCCACCTCCCACCCACCTTCCCTCTGTCCAATGCCTAAAGCCCACGCCCTCGGAGGCTCCTCGCTGCCCATAACTGGCTAACCGCAAAGTTGATGAAAGAATATTTAACAAGATGGGGCCTCTTCTTAACATAATGGCAGTACCCAAAAATGTTTAGTCACACTTCAATGCACTTGAAAAACAAGCCCAAGTAAAATATTGTACACCTGAGGGAAAAAAAACTTTCCAACACACTCAAGCACATAATTGAATGCCCTACTAGCTCCTTTTGACCCCATCTCCTAAAAATCATGTAATGAAAAATTAACTAGAATTTCCCCTAGGTCATGGGTTATTTTCTCTTTCTTTCAAAAAAAGTGGAAAGCATTTGGAAAGTGATGGTCATACAAAACTAAGGCCCGCAAATACTCTTTATAATTGCTGGGTAAAACCAAGAATGGTATATATATATGTGAATGCAGTCCAAGTACACATAAATTTGTAGAAATATATGTACTCAAACAACTTAATAAAATAAGAAAATCTCTACCATCTGAAAACTGCTATAATATAGGACAGAATAAAATCCTATAGATCAAAATATATTTACTACAAATAAACCCATGAAAAATTCTCAACCTAACTAGCAATCAAAACTATTTATTAAAATAAGATACATGTTTTGCCTATTAAAATGGCAAAAAATTAAAAAGAATGATAATCCCAATGCAGACAAGGGTTTAGGACTCATGCACCAGCACCTCTCAGTTTATGTCACTGGTAGGAGCCTAAATGGGAACATCTCTCTAAAGGGAAATTTGAAAAGATTTGGAAATGTTTTAAAAGCGTATCTATCCTGTGAGCCAGCAATTCTACCACTAGAAAGACATTCATTCCAAATAAATAAGAGTTGTTATCTCAAATATTCAGCTATAGAGGTGACCCCTGAAGCACTGTCTGTAATTGAGAAAAATAGAAAACGCCCAAATGTCCAAAAGGGAGGATTGGTGAAATAATCTATATGACAACTGTTCAATAAAATACCATGTAGTCATAAAACACAATGTCAAGATTACTGTTTTTTGATAATAAATGAAAAAATAAAATTGCAAAATCATATGCACAAAGTGATCCCACTTTGGTAAATAAAAACTACACATATACCCTTAAAATAAAGTCTGGAATTGAAGGAGCCTTCACTTTGCATGGTTCCAGTGTGTGTGAATTTCAATTACCACAATTTAGTTAAATACCACTAGTCCCCAAACAACATAATACAAATTTCAGTTAGCATGGTATATTAACTACGAGTAACTACATAAAGTAAAAACTTCACTGCTGGATCTTCAGTCCATAAATTACCACGTACATAACTTATGTGCATCATGATCAATGACCAATCATATTGCTTTTTTCGATGTCTGTCAGTGATTGGTCACTGCACATTTGTTATCCGGTTCATGCACAGACAGTACAGCGTGTAGTAGTGTTGCCTTCTTGTCTCCCGATGATAAATTCATACAACATGGATAATCAAGAGAGAGAATTGACCAAGAAAGATTAAAGTAGAGCACAGAAAGAAAAAGTGATAATGCTGGAAGTGAAATCTGTGCCAGATGTAAATAGAGTTATAGAAGACATAGGTGACCATGGGCGTTAGACAACACTGCCATTCGCCACTTGAGAGACTCTAGATATGCAGTCGGAGGAACTTAGTGAGGGCAAATTTATCAACATAAATAAGGAAAGTGGTTGTACCAAGGTGATAAAGATGTCCCAGAGGAAGTGACACTGGCAAAAAAATATGCACATTAAAGGAACTCTCAGAGACATTTCTTGACATGGAAAGAACAAAGGATAAAATGTTGGAAGCTGATCCAAACTTAGAGAGGAGTATGACAATTCGTCTGGGCATAGAAAAGATGCTTGCTCCATTTCACACAATAGGAAGAAGGCAAGTACTATTCAAACTACTACTGATAAGATTTTACAAAGAAATAAAACACTTTAATCTCATTGTCGCTAACATTTTAAATTAGCATGTACTAAATAAATATTAGTTTTACTATTTTTTTTTCATTTCCCTATACCTTTGTAGCCAACAGCAAGAGAGATTTTAATGATTTGGCAAAAATTTTAAAGGTCAAAGAACAATAGTAACTTTACCCATTGATTATTAGGATTGTTTTGCAAAATTTCAGCCTGCACGGTCATTTTTATGGTCCTGCACTACCGTGCAAAGCAAGGACTGCCTGTACATACATCTTTTAAATGTTACACAGTTTATTTCTAGGGCTTCTATTTTCTTCATTTCACTTTTCTAGAAATTCTAAAGTGTGCACAATTCATTCATGTATTCATTCAGCAATATTTATCGAGTACTGTCTATGCTCTAAATAAGCTTTGTTTCAGGCTCTGAAGATAAAGCAAAGAACTTGACAAGATCCCTGTTCTTATCGAGTTTATATGCTAGGAGGGGAAACAAACATTCACTAATGAATTAGTTAAGTGAATAATTAATTAGTTGAGTGAATAAATAAATTAGTACACAAACCAACAAACAAGAAAAATAGCTGAGAACTGTTCCGTGTTTGTGGAACATTAAAATAAGATAATCAAATACATATTAATATAGAATACAATATGTTTTACTTCTGTAATTAGAAAAAATGACTGAAATGTCTTAATATCCCTGAGAGAAAAAAACCTAAAGTTCCAGGACTTTTATGTAAAAACATTTGCAATGCCTTTCCAATCAAGAAATGGGAAGTGCAACTATTTTAGAGGAATGAAGGGGCATGAAAGAATTGATGAGAGAGTAAGAAATGATGGGCAGAATTTGGAATCTAGATAATACTTTTGAGGAGCAGAGTGTTCACACTACTAAAAAACGTAGTTATTCATCATAGTGGTTCTGAAACTGACAATCACAAATTCAACTGACTTTTCATCAACATTTAACATCAAAGATCCCTGAGGTAGAACTAGCTTTTAGAAGGGGCAAGTCTACATTTAGAGAATCAATTTTGTCCATTTCTAAAAAATGTGACGTGGGTTTGTCCCCACCTCTAACGGAGAAGAATAAATGTTTCTCCTGCTTAAAGAACAGAATCTCCTGTATAGACACAGCGTACATCTGCTCAGCTCCAATCCGCGGAGCATTACTCTATGGTCCAGCGTTCTCAAGTTAGGAATACATGACTCATTGCTTATCGGACAGCATCTAAGCCATGAGTTCTACAAAACGGAATGGAAGTAGGATGTCACATCCCCCAGGTCTTCCTCTCTAGACACCAAGTCTAAGCACCCTTCATAAGCTGTCATATTCATTAAATACAACCGCTGAGCAACCAATATAACAATCCCTTTGGGATAAAATTCCAAAATCGTGTCATAAACCAGTTCACTACACTAGTAAGTTTCTTTCCTCAGTTGCTTCCCTGAGCTTCCCCAGGAATCAGAAGTAAGAGGCCACAGGAATTGTATTGTAAAGACTGACCTGTGGGAGGGGCATCCTCTGTGGCCAGCAAATACCCTTCCCAACTTCTAACATCATTCTTAACACAAAGATACGCAGAGTGAGAGTCCCCCTAATGAACTAAGTTAGGAATTCATTTTTTTCCCATAACTTTTTTTCTTTTCTTTTTTTTTTTTTTGTGAGGGAGATCAGCCCTGAGCTAACATCCGTGCTAATCCTCCTCTTTTTGCTGAGGAAGACCGGCTCTGAGCTAACATCTATTGCCAGTCTTCCTCCTTTTTTTCCCCCCAAAGCCCCAGTAGATAGTTGTATGTCATAGTTGCACATCCTTCTAGTTGCTGTAGGTGGGACGCCACCTCAGCATGGCCGGAGAAGCGGTGCGTCAGTGTGCGCCTGGGATCTGAACCCGGGCCGCCAGTAGTGGAGCACGCGCACTTAACCACTAAGCCACGGGGCCAGCCCTCCCATACTTTTGATCAGATAGGGGAATGAGCTAAATATAAGATGCAGCATTGCACTGAGATTAAGAATATAGATTCTGGAGCCAAACTGCCTGGGTTTGAATCCAAACTCTGCTACATATATGCTATGTGACCTGAGACAAGTTAATTAACCTCTCTGTGTCTCAAGTTCCCCACCTGAAAAATGGGATGATGATGATGATCATTACAGTAGCTAAAATGCAAGGTTTAAATTAGGTTAAAAATTGCCAGTCCTTTCTAGGAAAACCTGCTGAGCTTCTAAGAAAGAGAGCTCTCACAGATATTGGCCTTGAGAACCTCTATAGGTTGAAAATATATAAGGAAGGAAAGAAAAAAGCCAAAAGTTCTGCATGTCTTACTTCAGTGAATTAAGTAGCTTCAGTAATGAGAACACAAAGGTGGACCTACATTCCACAAAACAGCCAATAAAAGAACAAGGGGAAATAATGAAACCCTTTTAGCCTCACTTTAATACCTGGGGGGAGAAAACATCAGAAAATCAACTTGCATTACAGATGAATAGATGAATGATTCTAAGTAATAACTAACCCAGTTTCATCATAAAAGTGAACTTGGAGAAAAATGAGAGAGGGTGACAGGGAGAAAGGAAAGGAGGGAGAGAGAGAAACTGTCAAATTAATCCAATCACCTTTGTCAGAACAAAAGGCCTGTAGATCAAAGTAAAGTTAATGCTTCTAATCTGCCTTGATTTTTTCTTTTTTTATTCTTTCTTCTGGTTAAAATGCATTTGGGGTTTTTTCAAGCAGCTGTAGAATTTCCTGGAGGGTCCTACATCAATGTGGTTGTCTCTGACCAATGCCCACCTGCAGGACGACAATGGGATGGTCTGCAGGGGTTGGGGAGATGCAGTGCTCCTGAATCCCCAGGGCCCACAAAAAGGAAGGCAAACCCGTGTCAGGAATGCTGTGCATACCGACTCCCACCACCAGCACACAGCAGACATCACTTACACATCGTCACCTTCATTCCTGCGGAGCCTAAACTTGGCCTCAGAGTTCATCTGGGCAGCCACTATCCATCAGTCAGAGATGGCGCAGGAGATGAAACCTCTCCACCGTGCCTGGCTAGATGACAGTCCACTCTCAGTTTGCCTCTCTTGTCACTCTGGCCCCAATCTGTGTGTCCAACCTTGTCTCCCACAGCAAACCAGAATTGTCTTGTGACTGACAGAAGAATATACCTGCTCATTTTCAGATCTTTTTCATTTTTCTTGTCTAGAACACTCTTTTCTCTCCTCTCTATCTAACTCTGCCTCAGTTTCCAAGGCCCAGTTGAAAATTCTATCTTTTCCAATATCCTTACTAACCATTCACAGAAACTTGGATCTCTCCTTTATTCAAACTATAACAACACTTTGCGTCTGAATTACTCATTCAGGCACCAACAAATATACAGCCTGCTCATGATTACCTAACTTTTGTAGACGTGACTTCTCTCTCCAACTAGATTGCCAAGCTCCTGGAAAACAGGATCTGTGTCTTCCATACCTTTCCCAAAGACTAACACAGTACCATGCTCCTAACAGTCACTTTGAATATTAACAAATTAGATATGGCTGAATAACCCTTGGAAATTTTCAAGTACACAAAAACAACCATTTGCAAAGAACCCTTAAGAACTCTGAAGATGGAAAATATCTAAGTTCGGAAAACTGTCCTTATTCCATCCTTCCCCTTAATCCATCTTTGCATTAGCCACACGGTGACCAAAAGACAGTTGCCACTCCCTATTGAGTAAGCCACAAGGAAAAGAAGGAACACTTCAGGTAAGCTGTTTTCCTCTGCTAGATGCAATCTCCTCCTTCCCGGAGGGACCACAGCATTTAATCAACGCTTCTATCAAGACATCCACTATCCACCGCGTCGTGTGTCATTCATTGCTGTACTTGGTCTTTGCACTTTTACTAAGCCAACCATCTGGTTCTTCCCTTACCTAAACCACTCTTGGCGCCTACCTTGTGCACAGTGAAGTTACACAAAAAAGAATGGATGAAAGAATGAGTAAGCGAGTGAGTGAAAGAACGAATAATATATATTCTGCCCCAGTTTCTCACAAGAAATCTTTCTCTGCTTCTTTCCTCTGCCTCTTTTTAAGTGCAACTAGGAAAATGACATGGCATGACAAAATGGAAACCCTGAGGCTTAGCAATAATTGAAGCACAGTTCTACACTCTCATTTGGCAACTTAATATTTATTAGTTTTTAGTGTATGCGATACACTACAGTATTTGTTGAAAGGACCCAAAATATTTTTAAGATAAGGTCCCTGTCCTCAAGGAACTTATGGAGGGAAGATAACACATAATAACAGGGAAAATGCTATCAATAGAAATGTAATACACAATCACTAACATTTTTTTGTGTGTGTGAGGAAGATCAGCCCTCAGCTACCATCCATGCCAATCCTCCTCGCTTTGTTTTTCCCTTTTTCTTCCCAAAGCCCCAGTAGATAGTTGTATGTCATAGCTGCACATCCTTCTAGTTGCTGTATGTGGGACACAGCCTCAGCATGGCCTGACAAGTGCTGCATCGGTAAGCGCCCGGATCGGCACCAGGCGCCAGTAGCGGAGCGCGCACACTTAACTGCTAAGCCACGGGGCCAGCCCCAATTACTAACATTTTTGAATGCTTACACTGTAGCAGGCATTGTGTTAAGTGCTTTCCATTTATTACATCATTTATTTTACACAAGCCTATGAAAAATCTACTATTGCTGATAGGAAAATTGAGTATTAAGAGGCTAGGAGACTTCCCCAAGATCACATAACTAACAACTGATAGGACCTCAAACGCACTTGCGTTATCTCCAAGCCCATTTCTAAGCCACCACACTCTAATGGATGATCTCATTTAAAAAAGCAAAAAAAACAAACAGGGTCAAATTGCCATATGAACAATACAGACAGTAAATGTACTGGATTTCAGAAGAGGCAGAAATCATAATGGCATATGAAATAGTCCCAAAGTAAATTAATTGAACATTTAGTTCATTATCCACCAAAAGGCAATTTGTGAATGTGCTCTTTTATTTTTGGTCTGGGAAGTATCCCACTGTGGCCACCCTGTAGGCTACCAAAAAAAATTTTTTTTGATAGAAATAATGATCATAATGAACATTCATACTGAACATGACAAGTTTACATACAAATTCCCTTCTGTGGGTTAAATGAGGACTTCTGGATTTTGTATTTTCTCCTCGGCAAAGTCCACCATCTGGTAAAGTCTTAGCTATCAAATCAAAGTATAAAAAGAAATAACTATTTATTTCTTTAAGTTATTAATGTGCTATCACGAACTGGTTTACATAGTTACCATTTTAAGTATTTGTTTCTTTCCTTCATTCTGAGATAAAAGTTTGTAGGTCAATACCACGGTTGTTAAAACTTTCACAATTTATCTAACTATTAGACCACTGTAGTACTCTAAAAATACACTTAAATGTATATATTAAATCTCCAAACTTTATTTTCACATTCATAACTATAAGAAATGAGAAATAACTCTCATTTACTTTACTGTCATAACTTTACTCTCATAACTCTCATAACTTTACCAACGAATAAAATTTCATATACATATAAATCTTTAAAACATACGCACACATTGTAGTGGCTCTCTGTTACTCTTACCCACTCAGCACTCCTAATCTCTTTTTCTAATAACAGCATCCCATTTTCCTTTGGAGAACCATCTTTATACTTACAAGTCCACTGAGGCTGATGCCACCTCCTGTGACCCAAGTCTGGACAATGAGAATATCACAACTCTTGGCCACAGCAATTAATTTTTGAGTGGACACTTTACCTAATCCATGCGAATCAAAGTAAATAAGTGTCAGCCTTTTGTTGGAATTTCCAGGAAATAAATTTTCACTTTATGCTAAGGTATTAAGATGGTAATAAAAGCTTTGCGTGCAGATGGCCATCTTGCAATCCTAAGGGGAGAGCCTGCCTTAGAATAAAGTAAACATGGAAGAACTCAGAACCAAGGCAGAGACAGGTTCCTGATGCCATCATTTAAGCACCTAGATCCAGCCATGCCTGAAGTCAGCTAGTTTTCAATCATATGATGATTCTGTTTTAGTTTAAAGTAATCTGAGACAATTTTTTTGTCACTCACAACCAAAAGAGTCCTCATATACACGTCTACGATTCCATATTAATGGATTGGAGTAGAGCTAACTTGTATTAGCCATCCATATATTACCATCTTCAAATTAGTTGCACTGAAGAATTGTTTTTTAGAATTCAAGCTTTCTCAGAGGGATCTATACAAGTCATCTAGACTTTCTCCATGCCTTAACCTACCTCTACCTCGACAAATCCAGAAAATGACTATTGATTTAAATGCTGGCAGGCTTTAGACAGGTAAATTAGATGGTTACTGTTTCTGTTTCAAATTAGCTAAGAAACTGAAACAGCCGAATAGCATTCATTAAGATGGATAATTTTAAAAATTCTTAGGTATCCATGTATTAATAAGCTCCCACACATGAAAAGCTGTCAATTATCACAATTATCCTTAATATGCCATGACATTATTATTCAGCTATAGTCAACAGCACTAAGAGCCTGCATTTCAGAATACTACCAAACTATCTTGCTGAGGAGCACAGTAAGTTCAATTTCAGCTAGCAAGAGGTGATAAAAACAGGAGTTGGTTGAGACATTTTGGGGAAATAACTGTATCTTAGCCTTTCATCTTCAAAATGTTGAAATAAACAATTTACCTATGGTTTACGTTACAAAAATGTTATCAGGACTCAGGTCATATCTATAAGATACTCAGAATTCTTTAGAACAAAAAGGTGGTAGCCCTTACATTCCCCTTACTCTGTCCTCCTCTTTCATAATTTCTGCCGACACAGTGGGATGGAAAAATTAAAACTAGGCTCCCCGTCAGTGGTGTTAATATGTATTTTTCAAATGCTGCTAAGCCATTCACAAAGAAGTAGTCCCAGTGATGGTCTAGCAGTCAAATAAAATTTGTCTATGAAATTCCAGGGTACGCCGTATTGAAAAAACATTGGCTCAAAGCCTTTCTGGTCTGCTGATTCTTTTATTAATTATTCAAATTATATTAATTATATTATTTATATTATTTCAATAGAGAGACATAAAATTCAAATCAGTCATTTTGGGTTTTAGCAGACTCAATGATGACCTAAACTAAGTAACTGTTATGGACTGAAGTACGTCCCCCCAAAATGTATATGTTGAAACTCTAACCCCCAAGGTGACGGTATTTGGAGATGGGGCCTTTGGGAAGTAATTAGGTTTAGAAGAGGTCATGAGGGTGGGCCCTCCTGATGGGATTAATGCCCTTATGAGAAGAGACACCAGAGAGTTTGCTTCCTCTTTCTCTCCACCATGAGAGGCCATAGTGAGAAGGCCACCATCTGCAAGCCAGGAAGTGGGCCCTTACCAGGGAATCAAATCGCCTGGCACCTTGATCTTGAACTTCTCAGCCTCCAGAACTGTGAGAAATAAATTCCCGTTGTTTAAGCCACCCAGTCTACGATATTTTGTCACAGCAGCCCGAGCTGACTAAAACAGTAACTAAACTAATGGTGAAACTAAACTTTTTGACTTCTTTCCTGGACTTGACTTTCCATGATATCACTTTCCCTACTTCATTTAATCCAGGTTTGCATGGTATTCACAAGACTTTGGGGGGGAAATGGGCTCACAGAAACAGTAATAGCTCAATTTCACTGACTCTTGCCCCAACTATATATCACAAGATTGCATCCCCACTGATAAATCTTACCTCCCAAGTATTTGCTGGATCCCCAAGGAATGTTTCACACATACTCATCCTTTTGGCTCTAGCCCCATTGTTGATGCCCTCTGTCTGTAAAACTACCTGGAAAGGGTACCACACTACAGACACTGTCACCAGGTACCCGCCTGGCAATGTCAATACCTTGCCAAGGATGTCAGCTCCCAAAGTTCCCAAGAAGGCAATACTCGAGATGCCAAAACAACACAGTGGTGAAAAAAAAAATAAAGCAGGTGACCAAGTAGTCTGGAAGGAATACCATGACAGACAACGTGGATTTGATGAGTCAGTACAGAGTTTAGTGTGTTGGTCTGCCCCTTCCTGAGCCCCAAATCATGTCTTGTGACACCTACCACATGCCAAGGAATTTCCAGAAGAAAAGTAAGGAATTCCTATGACCGTGTCCAGTTACTCACATTTAACCATGAAGGTGTATCTGCCTTGTTAAAGTTACAAGGTACCTAACGTCTTACGTATCTGGATAAGCATTAACTTCTGATTCTTGTTTTTAACTTCCTTCTAGTCTTTTGCTCAGATCCAATTACTTTACCCAAAGATCCAGCTATACCCAGATCCTTTCTTTAGTGAATCAATAAATTCTTCTCCGTTTGTTCATTTATTCCAGTTATAACTGGGTTTCTTGCGCTTGCAACCAAAGGCTTATTGATTTCTATACCGTGTATAGAAAAAAAACACCAGAAGGATATATGTTAAAACTTATTATCCCTAAATGGTGGAATTATTAATGATTCTTGTTTTCCTCATTTTGTTTATGTGTACTTTCCAAATTTTCTGAAATTAACGTTAATGTCATCATTATAAGGAAAACAAACCAATTAAGGTATTTTTAATTGCTAACATGAGGACAGTCATGTCAAATTAGTGCCAGATACTTTCCTACAGTACTTGAAACTGCAGAATCTCAATTATCTTTCTCAACAAATGTCCAAAACAAACATAACCCTCTAGCACTTGCCTTTACTGCTGTCTAGGGATTCAAACAGCCAGTTCTGAACCAGGTAACAGGACTGGCCGTGGTTCTGAAAGCCAGCGGACTGAGTGGCCACACCTGTCTAAAATAACCCCATGGACACAACAATGGGATGGGAGTGAGGGGCTTCACGCAAGCAGCACAGAAAGGTAAGATGCCTTCTGTAAATACGAACTCACTCATTAATTAAGAGGGTAAAGAACACGGCCACCCAGCAACCTCTTCCTAAAAGACCTAAAAGTTCCTGGTGCATGTCGTAACTCCCATTTGCATTCTCCTTTAATTTCTCACTCCCTCTTCAATTCTCTTTGCCCTGCCAGAGCTGTCCACGATAAGGTTTATATGATGAATCACTCTGCTTAAGAGGGAACACATCAGCATTTTCTCCAAGTTCAATTCAGAACAATTATCAGCACAATTTATACCCTGAGGTTTCTAAAGTCAGACTCAATTCTCATCAACATTAGGAAATCTTCAAGATTCCCAAAATAAACTCTAAGACTTGCTCAAATGCAACTATTTTCTATACAAAGTAGCTAAATCTATTGCTCCAATATTAGTGTCACAACCACCATGCTAATGCTGCCATTAGATGCCTCCACATACAAAGGAAGACATCCTCCTTCCTATAGACTTACTTTCAAAACGCATTAGAATATAAAGGCACCAAGCCCTAAAGAATCTTCAGAACATCTCACTTCATCGCCACATTGCCCAAAAATTCTGCCCGTCTTTCCTGGATAGCAATATTCAGAAATGTGACTCAAAATATAATCCCGTTAAAAAGGGAGAGTGGGGACTGGCAGTACCAGGGAAACATTACATAGGTGCTGTTTCTTTCTTTAAAAGAGTCACATTCCTTAGAGATATATCACTGCTCTAAAGATTCTGATAGAACTCTGAACGTAAGACAGAAATGTCAACAAGATTCTACAGTAAGTTTTTCTTCTTTTCTGTCATATAATTCTGCTCTGAGTTGAGGGTTCAAAATTTGTGGCAGTGATCCCCAACATCTCTGAAGCTTAATTACATTCTCAGCAAAGAAAAAAACATATATAACAGGTCTTCCAACACTACCTACTTGATGTTAATAGTTTCACTGTTCTCAGAAGCATGATGCTTCATTAGCCTTGTTTTTATTTATCCAAAAGACTCTGCATTAGGGAAGCCAACCAGCAACACATGTCCATTGGCCAGCAAAGACCTCAAAAGCAGGCCGGAATCTAAAAGGCAACTTGTAAAACCTGCTTGAGAAGTAGCATTTGAATGACAAGAGTCTAATTACAAGTAAAGTTTTGATGCTGTTTCATTAAGTACCTTCCCAAATTATCAACAGAGATTTGCTAAATCCACTTTCAATAAACAATAAAATGGGATCACCTAAGTTTTTAGCACCATATTTTAGAGTAGAGGAGCATAATTTGTGATAGAAATAAACTTCCTTCTAAATTATCCATATAGCTAAACCACACAAAGCTGATGGAAAATATAGATCAGAGTGTGTATGTGGGCTGGTTAGGGATTTTGATTTTCAAAGTGTGTTATGAACAATCCATGTATTTGACAGAGTAATATCAACAAAAGTAAAGCAGTCACCCTTTTCAACACAATATATTATAGTTTTCACTATATTCTTTCTATCCAAGATTTCTTAATCCCTTATATGAAAAGCCTGTGTATAACACTTCAAGTCTTCTGGAGATGACCTCAGCTCATCAGTGGGGAGATAAATGAGCACCACTTCAAAAGAGATTCATTATTAACAGCTTCCTGTTCAAAAAGAACAGGCAAAGAAAGTATTTCGTCACTTCTAAGGCTTATGGTGATGTGTAAGGCACAGCAATTCCTTAATTGGGTGCAGAACCAATTAATTAAATATCAATCAAAAACTTAGAGTTCCTGGGGCTGGCCCGGTGGCGCAAGCAGTTAAGTGCTCGCGCTCCGCTGCGGTGGCCCGGGGGTTCGCAGGTTTGGATCCCGGGCGCGCACTGACGCACCGCTTGGCAAGCCATGCTGTGGTGGCGTCCCATATAAAGTGGAGGAAGATGGTCACAGATATTAGCCCAGGGCCAGTCTTCCTCAGCAAAAAAAAAAAAAAAAAGGAGGAGGATTGGCAGATGTTAGCACAGGGCTGATCTTCCTCACAAAAAAAAAAAAAACTTAAGAGTTCCTTTACCTTCTCAGACTACTTTTTCTTTAGATCCATCATGAGTCAGTTTAAGCTGGTTTAGAAATACATTTGTCAATTTATCACACTTTTAAAGACCTACATAAGCTCAAATCTCTTTCCTAGAACTATGTTCATAAAATGTTTTAGCAACCTTATAAAGCAGAGATTAGGCATCCACCTGAAAATTGTCCAAATTCCTCTGCCAACTTCCTTATGTGGGAGGAGCAGGAAAGAGCCACTAGCAAAGTAGGATATCTGGGATTCAGTTGTAGAGGGATAAAAAGAATGAGACAGGAAACCTGTACTATGGCAATGGAAGGTGCTCTGGGGCTGAAAAACAAGATAAGCCAAAATCCGTAAGAGGAAACCAAGGTACAAATGCCAAAACCAGCAAATAAAAACAGCAAATCTAAAGGGACCAGAAGGAAGAATCAAGGACAAGTTACCAATTTAACAGTGAGAAGGTAGGGCAAATTCAGATAAAAGCAACCCAATGTCAATATGTAGGTGAGTTAATAACACCTAAAGGTCAAGGCGAATATTAAATATAAATACTCAAGTTGTCTAATAATGTGAAAATGAACCAAAGAAGTACTGTTGTTTGGGGGTATGATGGAGGGGTTGTTCTCATAAATTTTAGGGAGGACTCACAGAAGATACTGAAGGTCCTCCAAACCTTGCTGATATGTTGGCAAAATTCCCCAAAGTGATCAGTGAAGTGTTTATAGCAGCTGGTTCTCACAACTTCAGGCAAAATGGATCTTTCCAGCTTAGGGAGCAGCCATGGTTCAGATTGGGTTCTGCACATGCACTCTTGTCTAGTAATAGCACACGGAGTTTACTTCTCAGGACACACCACCCTGAGTAAACAGTAACATGGATGGACCGATGGAACTGGAATTATAAGACCTAGATCCCGTGCTCAGCTCTGACTACAATTTAGCAAATCCCCCTTTACTCTCTGACTCAGCTTCCCCATCTGGTTGACATAGAATAACAACAGGAAGAGTGAAGAGGTTACACGGCACATCCATGGATGATGGAATTGAATTTCACTCTTCTGGCTTACAAAAATCTATTCAGAAATACAAGATGATGCTATTATGTTAAATGATCTACCAATGCACTATTCATTCTGTCACTTTTGATCTCATCTTTCCTTTGAGAAGCAATACCAACAAATTTTCAAATGCAAAGACTGAAAAAACTGAACTTGGCATTCTGGGAGGGAAAACTAATCCTTAGCAATATTCTCACCCTTGTTTACACTGTTATTTAGTTAAAGATGTGCTGTGAGCACTAACTAGGAGTATTTAGACACCAGCTACATAAAGGAGTTGCACAATGAACAAAGATATTTACTCTTCCTTTTCCAATGAATTTATCATCAATTGTGGCAACAAAAATAAACCTCAGTGAAAGTGACCTAAAGAGGTAAAGACACATAATCAACTCCAGAGACCTAAGTAAGCATAAAGTAATAAGATGATTAAGAAGCTGAGACTTCACTGGAAGAAGAATAAAGCATGTGAATAAGGATGAGGATTTCCAAAGACAGAAAGGGAAAGGAATGCATGATGGTTCACAGACAAAAAGAACACGCAGTTGAAGGAACGAAGCTACGCACAAGGGTGACTTACTAATAAAATGAATGTGGAAATTTTGTGCAGAGCGTGAGTTTTCATTCACAGGTCCTACTGACAAGTACCTACTTTTTCTCTTCAAATAGTGTCTGTCTTCAAAACAAATACACAATCAGCAACTCAAGAGATACTCAACAAATATTAAACAACATTGGTTACCTCTGAGCTGCACCCAAAATACACACACGTTAAGATTCTTATACCCTACAATATGCCCACCCAGTCTCTACTCTTGCCTAATAGAGATTTTAGGAAGTGTGATTCTCTACTACAGTAAAACAAAACTCACATTAAAATAAAACGTGTAAATTAGTTCTTAACTATGTTCCTAAAAAAAGTCTTAATTTTTCAAAACAAGAGCCCAAATATTTTTACAGAATCCATTGTTGGTTTACATAAAAATAAATTATAGTTGTTAAATAACTGAACTTGTGCCTTATATACTCAAAGAAAAACTGCCCAATGCCTAGTTCTTATGTTATATTCATCTAATTCTACTTTAAAACACATCCAAAAATGCTATTTAATAGTTACTTGTTATGTCAACTAAATGAATCCCTTAAACAGAATTCCGAAAGTCAGTTTCTAATCATTTTTTCCTGGCCACTAATATAAAATATGCCTAAATATTAAAATTTTATTATTTGGACATTAAATCAACTGATACTCAAGTTTCTCCTAGAGAGTGATTCATTTGAGTCACATAGATGGTTATGTCCAAGAATTCACTTCAGAAACACCAGCTGCAATTAAAATTTTTCTGAAATGTTTGTATGGTACGTCCTGCCATGAATGACAACTGGTTAATTTGCCTATGAAAGTAGTATGTTCTCAGCTGAGTCCAAAAAACGTATTCTTTCACACGCTGAAATCAAGCTCACTTCAGAAATGCGTTTCTCTTCTATTCTGAATCTATTACTATTTAAAATGATTCAAGACTTTGAGAACAATAACTTGGCTTACAATCTTGTTTGGGATATAATCACATATAAGCAAACTAGGCTACCCACCCACTGCAGTCGTGTCTTCCAAAATTTATACTTGTATTTTCCACTATCACAGGGTTTCATTCTTCTTCTGTCAGTTTATCACCACTTGGAAGCCTCTTGAAAAGACAGTTACTAATATGCAGTCTATTGAAGAGAGTCTTCAGCTTGCTTTCTTTTTTTATTTTTAATGATTTTTTTTTTGAGGGAGATTGGCCCTGCACCAACATCTATTGCCAATCTTCCTCTTTTTTTTTTTCCTCCCCAAAGCCCCAGTACATAGTTGTGTATCATAGTTGTAGAGTTGTAGCTCTTCTACGGAGGATGCTGCCTCAGCACGGCTTGACGAGCAGCGAGTAGGTCCACACCCAGAATCCGAAGCGGCGAACCCTGGGCCGCCGAAGCAGAAGGTGCAAACTTAACCACTACGCCACCGGGCTGGCAGCCAGTTTGCTTTCTACTTTTTCCAGCCAAACAGTTTAAACTGTAATATTTGCATCAGTTAGGGCACTTGATTGGAAGTGTGACTTAATAAGAACATCCATCAGTAAATAGCACTTACTAGGAACAAATATTACCTAAGAATACTCCTATAATCTAAATATTATCTCTGTGTTCATAAATGAAACATATTCAAGGTGGTTCCATGTGTTACCCAGGTCACAAATCTAGGAATGGGGAGATCTAGACTTAGAATGCAGTTATGTAGATTTGTCTGACCATAAAGTCCATACTCTTTCCTTTTATTACAGTGTGCTTCCCCCTTCATTTCTATTACTACTGTACTTCTGAACACAGGGCACCCTTCAAGAACCTACGCTCCATGTCTGAAAACCATATCTGGCCATTGACTTGAACTATTTGAAAGTGAGGCATGTTAAAATCTTGATAATAACAATGTTTATTTTTCTCTTTAAAGTAACCAAGCACTATATATTACCAAATGCCTTCCAATGAGTGCTAAACTTTTCCTACACTAAGTTTGAGATTGAGCCACTATTCCTTTACTTTCAACAAGCCATCCATTCTATTTCTTTTAATTTATTTTCCTCTGATTACAAATGGCTTTAAGAGCTGTCTAAATTCATTCCAGAGTTCAAACAACTTAGCCTATAAACTTGTCAGTTTTAACTTTGGGGGTTAAGATCTGTTTAAGAGTCAAATGAAACGCATGCAAACACATACAGGCAGAGTTTTGTATAAAATGGATGTGATTGCTTTGGAAAATGATTTTTTTCAAACTCGTCAGACAACTTTCATAAAACATAAAAAAGGCATTTATTTCAGGGAATAAACTAACCTCCCAGGGTTGGTTGCATGTACCTAAGCTTCAGTGATGTGTGTACACTGGAAAATAAGAATAAAATCAACTAACACTGCATACACACACTCTCACAAAATCTTAGAAGTTAAAAGAAAGTATCCCAGGGGCCAGCCCCGTGGCGCAGCAGTTAAGTGCGCCTACTCCGCTGCGGCGGCCCGGGATTCACAGGTTCGGATCCCAGGCACACACAGACGCACCGCTTGTTAAGCCATGCTGTGGCAGCGTTCCATATAAAGTAGGGGAAGACTGGCACGGATGTTAGCCCAGGGCCAATCTTCCTCAAGGAAAAAAAAAGGCGGGGGGAGGATTGGCATTGGATGTTAGCTCAGGGCTAGTCCTCCTCGCAAAAAAAAAAAGTATCCCATAAAAATTAGCCAAAGAGCCTTACAATTTTTAAGGCTATCTAATTGTCAAGGATCAATAAATGATTACAATAATTCAGTACATTAGCTGAAAAAGTGCCTTTCTATTTTACAGCCCTGTCTAGAGAGCTTTAAAAGCACGTGACCTGCATTTTAAAATGGCCCGTACCACCATAGTGACTGGTGACCACTTTGCTTATAGACCCATTTCCCTAATCTCCACCATGGAGAAATATGTCAAACAGATGTTTAAAAGGCACATCTCTTAGCAACATATTCAGTTCCCTTTGAAAACTTTGCAAATCTACATTACAAATGCTTGAAATCAGAGTTATTCGCCAAGGTCCAGAAATGTTCAGAGAGAGGATTTTCTTCTCTACTTCAAGTGTAGCAACTCTGTTTCAAAAGTCAGGCTGCGGGCGAATAAATTGAAGCCCAGTGGATGACATTCTGTCAAAACAATCTGCAAACGTTTATTTGCTGCCACAGTTCAGTTGAAACCAGTTCCTACTGAGATACTGACACTGCTATAATGTTGATTCATGCTTTTGTGGCTTCAAAAATTAATAACCGTAACTTTTGTTTTTTAAATGGTTTGGCATTGCCAGCAGTAAGCTACCTCCAACTGGCTCTAAAGAAAGCAGTTTATGATTTAACTTGTTCTCAAAAGCAGGAAGCCATCTCTCTGAGGCTTTGGGTCCTAACTGGTTTCTCATGCAACAAAGTGAAGCTAAAGATCATCCCACTGTCCGTTATGCCCAAGAAGTGACGAGAGGAAACTTCAGAGTCTCTCAGCGATGAAGTAAAGAACTAAGACTTTTTTAAAGGGCTTTGTCATCACGTGTACTTTAAATTGAAAATGTCTACGCAATAGTCATTAAATCTTCCATTTACAAACAAATCCTTTTGTCTAATGTGTGCGTTCTTCAAAACTTTAATGAGAAGGGATAACTGAGGCACCCATCCAGTCTCAAAATATCTCCATACATCTTCATGATTTATTCTTAGACTCTTACGGACTTTGCATTTAAAATTAACAGTTCTGTGTTTATTTTATTACAAGAATATTTCTTTCCAAATATCCAAGTAAAAGTGATGATTCAGGTAATTATTATATGGTTCCTCCGCACTTCACACCACTCAACCCCAAGGGCACCCGGAGTCCAGTCTGAGAAGGAAGTCTTCTCTGCTTCTATTGAAGACCTCAGTCACCGCGTGCGCCACGGCTTGGCAATGGCTCCACATGCATCCAGGTGAGTACGACCAACTCTCATCCACTTCTTTTCATTTCTTGTCATAACCAAACTATGATAAAGTTATGAAATGACTATTTAATATCTCTTGTCAATTTTTTTTTCCCTAGGAAACCCAACCCACACCCAAGTCCTTATACTGTTCAAAACACTTACTTGCCTTCTCAACCTTGGTGAGGTGTCAACTATTAAGAGAATGATTTTGGACAGTTCAGCTCTGCCTGAATCTATGGTATTTGCATGAGTCTTAAGTTTGATGCTATTGGACACAGAATAGAGAGAAAAACAAAGAATTCCATGGGAAAGGGAGGAACCTAGAAAGCCAGCCAAATTTCCAGTCTCTCAAGATTCAGATAGTCATTGTTTGGCTTGATAATTTTATAAATTCCAAGAAAATCAAACATACTATTATTTATTATGTTTCACTTATCCAATCTCCCTTAAATAGCATGGGGAACTAAGGGCTGACCGTGAATATGCAAAGTGCCTGGAGTCTGTGATCCTATCAGGCTATTGATTCATCCACAAATTCGTTATGAGCATCTATTACGTGCCAGAAACTGTGCACACGCTATAGTGCTCTATAGTGCTTCCCGAAGGGGAAGAACCCCCATGTAAACAGATCACTATAGTAAGTGTGCTTTTGACTTACTCATTCATCCGTTAAACACTTATTAAACACCTACTGTGTATTGAGCCCCCACCAGGGCACTATGCTAGGAGCTATAACAGAAAAATGTTGCTGTTTTTTCCTTAAAGATCTTTCGAAGCCTACAGTTCAGTGTGGCTGGAGCACAGAGCATGAAAATGTGGTAAGAGACAGGAGACTATAAAAATAGATATCAGATAAATCGTGAATGGCCCTATATACTTTGATAAGGTGTTTAGACTTTATGTTATAGTACCAATAGGGAAGTATTGAGGGCTTCAAACAGGGAGTGGCAAAACCAGGTGTGTATTTTAGAAAGCTATGTATGGCAGTGGCCGAGCTGGTGAGGTGGAGGAGGGAGGGCGTTCAGCAGTTCTTACCACAATGAACACATCTGTGAAGCTGTGATGAGTAGCTGTGGACACCTATTCAAGCTGACTGCTCTTTGCATCTCAGCATCTTTGTTTTCGTGGCTGCACACACCTTGAGAATGTGGCTGCCTGCTTCTGTTTCCAACAATCTGTGGTTAGGCTCCCTTGCTTCAAAAGTGTACTCAGCATTTCTTTGGCAGCTCTGTGCATAAATGCACCTCTTCCACTTATCAGACAACATCTGCTAAGAGTACCTTACTTTCAACCATACTCTTCACCTACCTAAAAAAATTAAACTAACTTGGGCAAATCCACATTTCCTGCCGTAGCCCAATAAATGGTGTTGCTGCTGATGCTGATGGCTTAGGAAGGCAATCCAAAATTCACAGATTTCCATTTTCTCAGCTACTCTCACTCTACATCACCACTATTAACCATCGGTAACCAGTTATTCTGAAGTCTCTGTAAGAGCTTTTTTTGATTGCTGAAAGCAAAATCTACAGCAGGCTTTTAGCCAGACAACACCTAGTGTTTTCCAGCCCAATCATCAAATTCAGATGAGGTAATTAAAAATACAGATTACCTGGTTCCCCAGTCTCCAGCCTCTGTAGGTCTGAGGGGGAGGGTTGAGTCAGGAATCTGTATTTTGAACAGATGCCCTGGGTGAAGTTAGGAATTAAGCTGGTTTGGTAAACCCTGATCGAAGCTATCCTAATGAGTTCCTTATAATTAAAGCAGCATTAAGCACATATTTTTCTCTTAAATACTTGAACGAAACTTAGGCAATCACTTTAAGTAATTGCCACCCATTTAATGTTTACTGAAACAGTTTACAACTAATTCACATGCCATTTTCTAAATGCTTCAGGCTTACTTGGCTTTCCTGCTGTGCATTAAACAGTTTGTTAACTATTAATAAAGAGTGAAGAAAAATCAGAATCTGGAGGTCATTTTAACAGTTGAAGGGGCCGCCAACAAGCATGATTTGTAATTAGCAAAATACATGTGAGTTCCTTGTGGCATTAACCAGAACCTTATGATCAGCACTTCGAAGCAAGAGCAGGCCATGAATAAGCAACCTGCTTCCTAAAATAAGTCACCTTCTCTTTTTGTCCCCTGTCAGTTAGAAAACATACAGGAAAATACTATTTTTGCAGGTAACAATGAGTATTTGTGAGGCAGCATTACTGATAAATGAACTCAGAGCAAAGATACACGTAAATGAAAAATAAAAATTGCTAATGTCTAGTAAGTGATTACTATTTTTTATACTTAGTCTCCATTCTAAGTTCTTTGCATTTAATTTTTTTTCCATTTAATAATGCGAGGTACCATTATTATCCCCATTTTGTAGATGAGGAAACTGAGTCAATGAGAAGTTAAGTCATCTGCCCAAGGTCAAACAGCCAGTAAGTGGTAGAGATAGGAGCTGAAACGAGGAAGTCTGACTTCAGGGCTGCTGCTTTTAACCACCTGGTGCGCTGACACCGAGAGAATTACAGGCTTGCACTGGGTTTGACGGAGGTAGAGGAGCTATGACAAGAAAGATAGGAAGAAATGGATCTTCAAAACAAGTCCGGCTTGCAAATCAGTATCCAATTCACTACTGAGGGCCTACTGTGTATTAGGAGATGCGCTCAGTGCTTTGGGAAATATTAATACAAAGATGAAGAAGGCATAGTCCCTTCTCATCTTCACTGCTTAATGCAATTGTCAACTCTTCCGTTAAGTCTTCCCTGACTCCAGATAGAGTAAATAAGTGTCTTCTGTAGGTACACAAAGTACTGTGTGTGTCTCTCAAGCACTGTTATATCACTTTTCACACTGCATTATAATTAGGTCTTCATATGTCTGCCTCTCCTCCCCTTAGGTTGTAAGTTCCAACGTCCATATTGGGAACAGGGACCACGTCTTAGCTCCTTCTCCCGTACCTAAATTCCCAGTACAAGTGCCTGGACACACTGCTGTCTCTCAACAGATGTTTCATTAATGAATGAACAAATGAAACACAGAAAGAGAGACACAAGTGAAATAACTTGATTAAGAGTCACAGTATGCTAGTGGCAAAGAAGAGAAAAGAATTTGTATAGCTCGGCCCTAGTCCTACGTTCTGTGTAATACACCACATGCACCACATTAGTCTTCTCTTTTGCTAAAACTGCATGATCGAACATTTTATCATACGTTATGAAACATATAAAATTTTGTTCACATTTCATCTTTATGCTTCATCCCTCATGTAATGCGGTAAACCCTTACAGGCAGGGGCCACTGCATCTCTCACTTACTGTGTCAGACCATGATAAAGGCATGCACATGTGCAATTTAATTAACAGAAGAGCCCTCTGTTGTAGCTCATTCTAAAAACAAAGGTTTAGAGAGGTCAAGCCACATGCCCAAGGTTACACAGCTAGTAAGAGACATAACTGGGACTTAAATCTAACTCCAAATCCCACACTAGTAACCACTGTACTAGTTTTGTGCTCTCAAAGACCCAAATCCCAGTTTCGTCATCTACCAGTTATGCGACCTTGGAGAAATTATTTAACTTCTCTGAGTCTCATTTTTTTCCAGCTTTATTGAGATATAATTGACATATTATAACATTGTGTAAGTTCGAGGTGAAAAACGTGATGATTTGATACGAGTATATGTTGTGAAATGATTACCACAATAAGGTTAAACACCTCCATCCCCTGACATCATTACCTTAGTGTGTGCATGTGGAAAGAATATTTCATATTTACTCTTAGCAACTTTCAAGTATATAATACAGTACTGTTAACTATAGTCACCATGCCATAATTAGATCTCCGGAACGTTTTCAGTTTATAACTGAAGGTTTGTACCCCTTGACCAATACCTCCCCATTTCCCCCACCCCTCAGCCCCTGACAGACACCACTCTACTCTCTGTTTCTACGAGTTTATGAGCGTCATTTTTATTGTCTGTGAGATTAGTGAGTGAGAACTCACAGGAATGATATTAAGATTAAATGAGATAATAAATGTAAGTTGTCAGTCACATAGTAGGTATTCAATAAATATGTATTGATTGGCCCATTGAATAATCAGATTCTGCTCAACTATTCAGCACATTTGTTAACAATCGAGACAATAAAAGTTCTATTAAATGCTGTGTTATAGGGCCGGCTCCGTGGCTTAGCGGTTAAGTGCGCGCGCTCTGATGCTGGCGGCCCGGGTTCGGATCCCGGGCGCGCCCCGAGGCACAACTTCTCCGTCCAACGCGAGGCCGAGTCCCACGTACAGCAACTAGAAGGATGTGAACCTATGACATGCAACTATCTACTGGGGCTTTGGGGGGAAAAAAATGAATAAATAAAATCTTTAAAAAAAAAAAAAAAAAAAAAAATGCTGTGTTATAAAGACAACTATGTTGAGATTTCTCGCCCAACTAAAAAGTTCCAAGTGTTCCACAAAAATAAAAGTATAAACGAAAGTAAGATTCCACAATGAATAGAGACACCTATAGATTAATATTCTTCTAGGATACCTTTTTACTATCCCTCTTTAATAAGTAGGTACTCTAAGGTACAAAGGTAGAAAACTTGCCCAAGGCCGACTCCGTAACTGGGGATCTGGAACAGAATCTAGTCTCATGTTGTACTCATTGAATCACAGCTGCCTTGCTTCCACACTAAGGTGTGGCTCTTTTTCTAAAAGCACGTCCAAACTGAACATAGAGTTCTACCCTGTAGAGGAAGGATTCAGAAGACCTAATTTCAGGTTCAGGCTCTACCAGACGCCAGCTCTGTGAATCAGGCCACAGTTTCCTCAACAGTGGAATGGGAATGAAACAGCTTTCTCTCATTGTCTCACGTAATCCTCATAGCAGTGAGGATTACATGAGACAACGCATAGGAATGGGCCTAGACTAGAGCTAAGACTATAACAGGCACTCAAGGGATGTGATGAAACAGAATCTGGAGATCATGAGATGCAACAAAGAAAAGTGTTGGTGCCTCTTCTCTTTCAAGTACTTAAATACAGGGAGGGAGGAAGGAAAGAGAAGAGGAAGGGGGGAAGGGAGGCAGAGGGAGGAACAGGAAAGGGAAGTGAAAGAGGAAGGGGAGGGAAGGGAAGGAAAGGATCTGGGATGTTATAGTGCAACTCGGGTGAGAAAGAGCAGGCTGACTTCAAAGTCACACAGTCTTGTGACTTCAATCCTAGATTACAATGGTAAACTATGGCCTCTCATTTTATTCCTTCTGCTAATAGTAACAGAAATTGTGATTCTTAATCAAAAGTGGAATGGGATGGGTCATAAATAGATACCTTTCATCCATGTATCCTACAAAAGTTGTTTTTCAAGCGATGGTCCACAGGAAAGACACCAGGAGACAAAAAGTGCCTTTAAATATGAGCAACAAAGTCACCTGCTAACATTCTGACAGAGCCACAGAGGTAAGTGTGAAACGCTAATAGGCATATTGCATTACTGTGAAATGAAACTTACGATTGTGCACATGCCATTTGGTCTAAATTTTATTATAAACAACCAATCTGCTTTTCTTTACTCCCAAATAAGCATTATGTGAATAATCAATCTACTTCCCCTCATCCCATCTTAGCATTTATCTCTCTCTCCCCTCTTCTGCTAAATCCTCAGATTTATATCTGTGATGTGCCTCAAGTTCATGAGCTGCACAGCTCAAGATCGCTACCACAGTCGTAGGAGAGATTAACGCAGAGGAAGATGAGATCTGATGGAAATTACTTTCAAGAGAGAAAAAGATGAGCACAGCCTGATTTTTATACTTTTCTTTTTGGCAGATGGTAAACCTCATTTATAAGAGAAGGTACTGTAAACACCAGAAAACTGATTACTACAAAAAGTGAAAAAGTTTAAGAAAACATGACAGAGTTTGAAAAACAATTGATCTAAAATCTATTTGCCACAATCTATGCTTGGGTAGAGTAAATGATGTCTGGCATCTCCAAAATACCCTATTTAGGCCTAACATGGCACCATCCTCTTTTCCCATAAGGTTGTACAGTCCCAATCTTAGCGTTACCTACGGGTCACACAATGAAGGCTGGGGCATCGTCGCCATTGAAGGTTACCATTGAAATAAATGTGTCCTGTCTAGAAACAGGGTGCTGAAAACTATGCATTCAAGACAGAGTGTCTACCTTCCAGAATTTCAGCGTACCTAGACGTGGAGAAACAAACAGCCAGGAGTCAACAATGAAGTTAGTATACTTCAAAGAGAGTGAGCTACAGGCCACCCAGTTAAGTTCAAGACCCACAGGCACATTTCCACACAATCCCTTTGCAAAAAAGTTTGCTGCCTTATATATTTAAAGGTAACTTTCTTTGATAAGGAATATCTGTTACCTTTGTACACTGTGGAAGGAATCAAACGATCATTGTGGTCATAGAAGAAAATCACAAAGTCACAGAATTTTAGATCTGGAAGGGATCTTAGAAATGATATAGAAATATCACTTTATAACAAGGAAACAGAGGTTCAGAAACATTAAGGAAACATCCATGTTCAGCAAGATTTTTATAAAAATTCGTTACTCTCAACACAGTGCTCTTTCTACCACTACTACACACTTTATCCATAACCTGGTTGTTTCCAAAGTTTTTAAATACTTCTTCTGCTAAGACTGAAAAAAAAAAAATTACCACTGCTTCCAAGCCCACAAAACTAAATACATAGCTCCAAACGCAAACATTTGTCTCCTCCCCATGTCTACAACAATCAATGCCACTCCTACCTTGAAACTGAAATAAAATAACACCTTACTAAGCTGTACTGCCTTTTGCAATATCCAAAGCATTAAACATCAAATGTAGAGAACAGAACTGGGAATGTATCAGACTGACCATAGTAAGTAACTCATTTCCTCGGCACCTGTCTCTTAACACCCTATTTCCTAGGTTGGCCTCAACAACAGGGAGGCTGCTCAGCACCAGTTGGCTGAAGTCACATATTCTGCCATTTTTCTGCCTCACAGATAGCAAAAATGAATCTCTTAACTAGGCTAATTCCACAGTTCACTCAAACTCAGAATAAAACTTTTCTTTGGAAATATAAATGGTGTTCCCATTATGAACAACTAGATGTGTGAGCTGTCCTGCTTCAAAAAAGATGTTATAAGAATAAACATAGGGGCCAGCCCCGCGGCTCAGCGGTTAAGTGCACGCGCTCTGCTACTGGCAGCCCGGGTTCAGATCCCGGGTGCGCACCAACACACCGCTTCTCCGGCCATGCTGAGGCCGCGTCTCACATACAGCAACTAGAAGGATGTGCAGCTATGACATACAACTATCCACTGGGGCTTTGGGGGGGAAAAAAAGGAAGAGGATTGGCAATAGATGTTAGCTCAGAGCCAGTCTTCCTCAGCAAAAAGAGGAGGATTAGCATGGATGTTAGCTCAGGGCTGATCGTCCTTACAAAAAAAAAAAATAAACATAATAGCTAGACTAACGAATAAAATTTGCCAAGATTTCACTAAATAGAACCCCAGAGAACATTTCATCAGAAAAGTCAAGAGTTTCCTGATGGAAAGAGCAAGCAAATAAATTGAAGATGAAGCTAAAGAATGAAATGAAACTGACCACTCATCTATGAGGCTGGATGGATGAAAATCATGTCCCAACTGATAATCAAAAGCCCTTTTACAAACTGGGAAACAAAGCCCCTGCCCATACCTGAACCTGAACTACTTCCCTGTTGACACTTTCTAACCTGAAGATGGCCCCAGCGTCCAACTGAGGAAACACATTTTCTGGAATGTGAAACTCACCTTAGGAAATACTGAATCTTCTTTCCTACACTCTTTACCGTGTAACCAAAAGATGCTCACTTTTATCTGAAAAGCTAGATACTTTTTCCGAAAAGTGTAATACACATTTGACCATATTTGTGCATTTGATGACTTACAAAATTATTGTCTTAAAAATTGATATATGCTGCTCTTTAAGCATCAATGTAAATTATAAAACACTATCAACCTTAACAATTGAACTCAATCCTTCAAAATGCAGTCTTCCACCAGGCTGTGTAGAAACTAAGCCTTTATTGATCTCTGTTCTCTGCCTCCTCCCTTCTCCACCCAAGACTGTTTGCAGAACCTCAGTATGAAATTAGCATACCTGTGACTTTCACTCCTTAGCAGTAGCTCTTATATGAGTATGCCTTTTGACCACCAAAGTAGGGTATACTAAGTTTACATGTCTTCTCTGGGATTAAGATGACTCATGAGGCATTCATTACTAATGTTCGATTATGCTGGAAAGAGTAAATTCAAAACAACAATAATTAACATTTGTGTGGCAATTCACAGTTCACAAAATGCTTTTAAATATACTACCTCATTTGAGGTAAGTCTCAACACAAGATAGAGTCTCAACCAAGATGGGCAAGGAAAATGGAAACAGAGCCTCAGAAGGTCATCATGCTACTAAGTAGCAGAAACAGAACTTGAATCCAGGTCTTCTGATTTCAAATACTATGCTTTTTACACTGTGGCAAAAGAAACTAATGCATTGGTGAATTTAAAAACTTTATTTATATATATAGATACTTGTATATATTTATATTTATAAATATATATTCATATACATATATGGCAAACCAGAAAGGTAGACAGAAGGATAAGTAATTATCTTCTACAGAAACAATCACACGTGAGAAAACAAAGAGCAAACAGTTTTTAACAATGAATGTGTGATATGATTTTGCAGAGAAGGCATATGATGCTACAAGGGCAGCTCCAGTTCTGGGATAATAATGGGGTCCGTAAGCCAAAGAAGCTCAGAGTATCTACCTGGAGATGCAAACCCACTTCATGATGCTGACGGTTTACAGCGCAGGGGCTGAGGCAGCATGCCACTGGGCAGGGCACAGTTAATGCAGATTCTTCAAGGACTCTGTCCCACAGCCAAGTCTCTAGCTGAGTTTTACAAGGACCTCTTTGTCTTGGGCCCCCTCATAACACATGGGAAACCTCAGCACGTCTCTTGCCACTGAGTGCAACTAAGCTGAGCCACTTGGTATTACTGGTTCTCAAGGGTGGCCAGCTAGTTGAGCCAAGACATATTTCCAATATTTCTCAGTCCTGCAAACAACCTATACCTTGTAAGAGCTTGTCTTTTATCTTAATAAAAGATCAGGGGATATTTTTTTCCAATAATACTTTAAAATCCAGATAATATGAGAAAACAAAGTAATATCCATTGGAGAATAATTTCTTATTTTCTGTCCTTTATTTCCTAGCACCCAGCCAATAACACAAACCGACATATCTGTGAAATGACAGGTCCACAGGACCAAATACTTTCTCCCTTTTAACCTGAGAGAGTAGATTTTCAAGTATGCATAGCAAGTGGAGAACTACTTGAGATTATCAACTCTAAAGTAAGCCAAACATACGTAAGTAAGCCACTTTTTTAAATTAGGGAAATATCAAGGAGACAGAACATATAATCAGTAGAAATTATCACGTCATATTTCATTCTCCCCAAAATACAATGATATTTAAAACATTACGATTTAGTCTGTGTAAAAATAACTAATGGCCCCAAAACAGAAAATATATCTAACTCTCAATAAAAATAAACTCGAGCTTTGCCATTTATCCAGACATTTCTTATAACATGGAAATGCTACAATGCTACTAAAAGTTATAAGTTGGATTTTTAGGCTCACAGTTCATTGATCATTACACATGAGATAAGTCAAATTCTAATTATACACAAGTTAGTATCTTTCCACATGTACATTTAAATGCATGTAAATCCAAAAAGAAAGGAGGAGAAAGACAGCCCTGGAGTGGGCTCCAGAACAGAGGGACAGAGAGAGGCTTTGATTTTCTGCTTCATTATTTATTCTATATTATACTACTTTTTATTCAATATTGTTTAAACTATGGAAATAAAAATACATTCCAATTTTATTTGTATGAGAAAAAGAAAGAAAGAAAATGAAAAAACAAAACAAATTTAAAAGATGTGGTTCAAGGCAGGACCACTACAGACCTCGAAACAACCAGTGAATGATACAGTGCTGTAGAAACGGAGGAGACGGCAGCTACTGCCATGGACGAGCACACTTCGATTTCAAATAAGTGACATTATTAAGGCTTTCTCAAAGCGAAAAAGCAGGAGGGACTACAAACATTTTCTTCTCCAATCAATGTTGAAGACTTATGAAAAAAGATTGGGTTCTATGATTGCCTCCTCTCTTAGGAAAATCTCTTACATGGATATTAAGAAGGATCTGTACATTCCAAACCAAAGGTAAACCAGTCCAGTGTTGCTGCATAAACACCTAGGGTTTGCAGGCTCCAGGTTCTAACCTGTCCCATAGGATCAAGAGACACTCTAAGTATAGAGACAGAGCAACAGTCCCATTTCTGTGTGCAAGAGTCTGATGGGAAATGACATGAACTCTAAGCAGGGCAAGAGTATCAGTGGATGGCTGAGGAAGAAGAAGGTCAAAGAAAGTCTGGTGTGGAAAGAACAGGAGCTTCGCCCTTTGCCACAGTCCATGGCTCATCCAGAATGTGGTTCTAAATTGTAAGGAGGAGGAGTCCGGCTCAGGAAGGAGTCTTAGCTGAAAATATTACCAGACACAATAAAATAGGAGCTGAAGAATGCTCCAACCCCCAAGAAGGAGGTCCCAAGTGCTAAGCCAAACTGTCAATCATTCCAAGTTACATTATGAGGGCAAAGCTTCAGCTATTTCCTCTAACAGGGATGCCACCTCCATACGCCCTCTCATATACCACTAATTATATGGTAAACTGACACAGACTTTGTCGAGGAATTGTGACACTGTGTGGCAGAAGCTTTCAGTTCTGCTTATGCTTTGACCCAGCAATTCCACTTTGGGGAACGTATTCTGAGGAAATAACCATGGACGTCCTCAAGGATGTAACTACAAGGATGTTCATTAAAGCACTACTTACGGTAACCGAAATGAGGAAGAAGCTAATACCCCAAAACAGGGGAATGGTTAAATAAATTGTGGTACTTCTGCACAATAGCCATTAAAAATAATAACGGGTTGGTTATAAAACTATATAACGATCTTGGAAGATGTTCATGAGACACTGTTAAGAGACAGAGCAGGTTATGAAGATAGTATTTATAGTACAATACCATTCTTGTCAAAAGTACATACTATACAAACTTAGGAGGATATACCTAAAACATTAATGGCTACCTATAGATCCTAGATGATTGTTACGTCTTTCTTTTTGATTATCAATATTCATTATATTTTCTTTAATACGTATACACATATTACACTTTTTGCAATAAGAAAAATATTTTTAAAGTAAAATAGGTAACTCCTACATCTACATCTACAACCATGATGTTCTTAGACTTTAGTCCTTTGTCTCCAATTATCACTCCCACAGAAATGAGCTCTGTTCTTCACTCTTATCATTGAAATGATTTCCCCCAGTCATCCATACCTAAAAAACTTAAGGTCTGAATAAGTACACTTTATAACTGTAGCATACCTAAATGATCAAAACTTTATAAAAGTAAATAGTCTCAGAAAAGCAATGAGCTGTAAAGAATCTGCTTCATGGAACAGGATTCAATTTTTTGCAAAGGAAAAAACTACAACTGTCTTTTTGACTAGTGACATGTCATGTTTTAAATTAAATATAACTGTAAACATAATATTAGTAACAATTATAGATGCCATTCATTCTTTATATCATTGGGTGAAGAAAGCCAACTACTCTTAAGGCAGCATGTCCTAAAGTTTAAATTAAAAGAACATACAGTGAGATAGAAATCAGTTTGCTAAGGGGTAATCTCTGTCTTTAGTCTTTAAATAGGTGGCATGTGTATCTTCCATAATTAATGGCAAAATCTCCCTCGCAAGCAGTTTCCAGATGCCTTACTTAAACTATAGCTAATCAGTCTCTGATTCATCATGTGTTCAGGAATGCTCTCCTAACAGGCACACTTCCTAGCTCACTGCAAAAGAAATATTGCTATCCACTCCACTGCCATAAAAAAACATTTCAAACGTGTTTAATGTCTTTCAGGACCAGTTGTAGACATACAGTCTTCCCCTAGCCAGGTCCCAACCAATTTAAAAACATCCAAACATGAACTTACATCAACCCATGATCTAATGTGACGAGTTTACCAAGGTCTCCAACAACCAGAATCATGTGCCAAGGGAAATACAATGACCAGGCCACTCTAGAGTGAAGACACGGCTCATACCTGTCAGGGAAATCTGTTTCACTGCAGCCTGAGACAGCTTCACAGAGCTTTCGTAACCGGAGAATTCGCTTCTCCCTTAAACTCACAGAAATCTCACTGCTGTTTTATTTAGTTTATTTTTCTGAATGTTCCACCTCATTCCAGAAAGAATTTACTGTAGTTACTAATAGACTCCCAGTTTTGGAGGGAACACAAAAACTATTTCTGGAAATTTTTGTCAGGTCAAGTTCCTCTTTATATCCACTGGGGAACTGAAGACCCTAACTTTTTCCTTGGAATTTCTTTATCATGGACTCCAAAAACCAATTGTGTAATAATTACCTCACCCTTCACTGATGTTATGAAAGCTCACCCTTCCTGCTGGCTCACAGCAAGAGGACGGCTCACACAGTGAATGCTTTCAATACGAGTGCCCAGACCTTAAGAGTGACAAGGCTATGTCCTGGGTTGTAATGGATGCCCTGAAAGTTCAAAACACATGAGGTGGAAAGAAAAATAGTTACCCCAAATATAAGTACTAAGAGAATTATCTAACTGACCCTGAAGACCCACCATTGAAATTGACTTTGCAGAAGGACTTTTTCATGTGACACCAGCAGTCTAGGGACTCAGGAGACAGCTCAGTGGAACTCGGAGAACTAGACTGGTCTCCAGGCAAGATGTTGTCAAGGGCATTGTTTATGGCACTATACAAAGTCCTCTTTACTTCTTTCTGGCTTCTGTGTTGGCGATACTTGTGCTTCTCCTAAGCGAGTGATTTGTTTTTAATTCATGGTCTCTATAAATTGAGTAAGTAATCAAGTTTCATATTTGCCCTGGCTGGTAGAAAACTTAAAAACAATAGTTAGGCCCACATGACCATGACTACTCGATGATTTACACTTGTTCTTTCTTGACTCCATTTAAGTCACTTTTTTCCCCTTTCATTTTCCCACTTATTTATAATTTATTTTGTATTCTTTTAGGTTATGTAATAACTCTATGCCACCTTGGATCTTTGTGGTAACAAGATGGAGTTCAAATAAGTAAATTTAGAAAGTTTCTAGACCTTTTTAAAATTATTGGCTCAATTCAATATACATCCTATACAGTACAGCAGCTTTTGGGAAATCAAGAAGAAACATACTATCATGAATATCACAGCCAAGCATCAATGTGAATAGATAGTGAAGAACTTCTCCGATTCCCATGCAATCCAAGTTTAAGCATAGTTCCAAGTTCACCTATCTAAATTACATTTTATAGAGTAACAGAAAACACTATATTTTATATTAGAGAAATAGTACAGGCAATATGAGTTTTTCTATAGAGGCATGAAAATCTGTAGAAACATTAAAGCCACATACTCAATTGTAGCAAAACTGTATTTAACCCCTAGTTAGTTCTGGGCCACCACCATCTGAACATAAAGAAAAATGAGCTAAAGGCAAAAAAAAAAAGAAAGAAAATTTTAATCCCATCTTTACCTTCATCTCTTCTCAACTAGTTTGTTGTGATGTGATTATAAATCCAAAATCATAGATTTAACTCACCAGAAAAGCACTATATTTTCATCTAATTACATCTAAATTAAATCATGTTATGGCTATAGTCTCAGGTTTTATAATTAATGAGACTACCACTAATTAGTTGAATAGGAGATAAATTAAGAAGTTTGTTTTCTTTCTACAGATTTCTCCCTTTGAGTCATGAAAAAGTGTCTGCTGTCTTAAAATCTGAAGTCTTCACCATATCTAAGCTGACTCACCTCCATTTATTCAAGGAGACTGTTTTTTACAAAATGGTTATGTTCTTTTGACATCACATTAATAACAGGTCATTAAATTTGGAGCTTTGATCCAATCTTGACCAAAATTTTTTTGGTGGCTCCACTTCCATGTAAATTAATGTTAATTATTTTTGTAAACTTTGATCTGATTCTTATTATTTTCCACAACTCAAAATTTTGACAATTGCTTACTTGTTTACTTCAAGTTCATCCACTAGCATACACCAAATAATAATACCATGAAGAGACTTTCAAATATGGCTTGGATTTTACATTTCCTCAAAGATTTTCCCCAGAACCAATATGATCTTGTGAATCCAAGTAAGCCCCACAGCTCAGCTTTGAGAGCTTCTCTCTCACATAACACACCAAATCACCTGGTTGGTTTGTATATGAGAAATCTAACCTCAATTCCTTCCCGAGGTGACCTCATAATTTCCCTTGAACTATTGAAGACCCAGATACCCAGTCATATGTCCTAAAGGAATTACACAAGGGATTTATTTATTAAACATTAATCCCCTTGTCATGCAGAGTACCTGGAAAATCCATGATGCACATTTGCACTGAAACTTCACTGGAAACACATTTTTCTAAGTCTCCAAAGACTTAACAAATCTGATAGGCCTTTCTCAAGTTTTCAATCCCCTTGACCTCTATGCTTCATTTAGCACTGTTGAAATTCTCTCCTCGCATGGTTTCCCCGGATGTTCTCTGTGTTCTTCTACCAGCTCTTTGTCTCATTTGCTGACTGCTCTTTTTGTCTGCCTCCACCCCCTTGGCTGGCAACAGCTCCGAAGGTTCGGAACTCAGCCTTCTGCATTTCTCCCTCCGTATTCACCGCTCTGAAGCATACGCCACATGCACTACTGAACTATCGCCTTGCACAAATGCCTCAAAAATCAATGATTAAGGCTTGACCTCTCAGGTCCGGCCCTGTGGCTTGGTGGTTAAGTGCGCGCGCTGCGATGCTGGCGGCCCGGGTTCGGATCCCGGGTGTGCATCAAGGCACCACTTCTCTGTCCAGCCTGAGGCCGAGTCCCACATACAGCAACTAGAAGGATGTGCAGCTGTGACAGACAACTATGTACTGGGGCTTTGGGGGCAAAAAATAAATAAAAAAAAAATCTTTAAAAAAAAAAGGCTTGACCTCTCAAATTGTGATCCCATCTCAGTTACTAACTGGTCATCTCTAGCTATGACCCTGACACCTGACATCTCAAAAACTGAGCTGATTTTTCTTCCAGCCCAGCAGATTTTCCCAACACCCCACACTAAGCCCTCGTTACATACACCTGGCTTACAAAACAGCCCCCTAACACTCTCCCCACCTCTAGTTCTACCACTCCAATCCATCATAGATATTGTTGCCTAAATAATTATCATAGCTATCATTTTCAGCACGTTGCGTGTATATTCAAGAATCCATGGCATGTTCCTACTGTCTATCACATCAAATCAATAATCAAATTCATCACAAATTATCCATGGCCATGGAAGCTCCATCTCGACCAAGCTGGTGGGTGTGCTTAGGAACCACCACACATGACTTGCTTATTGTCATTTCCAAACCTGTGTCCTCACACATACCTTTCTTCCCACTCAAAAGGTCATCCTCACATCTATTTGACAATTTCTGTTTCTCTCTTCTTTCAGTATCCAGTTCAAAATTCAGCTCCTTCCTCAGTTGGCCCCATATCTTTAGCACCACTCCCTTAATCACTCAATAGATATTCAATTTACACCATGTTTTTTTCACATATTGATATGTTACTTGGCAAGTGCTCTCAATGTGTGTCATATGTACACGTTATTTGTATCCCTGCTTGACTGTAAAACTGCTTGGAAGCAGGGAATCTCTCTTATTTATAATAACATTTTTGTGCTTATATAAAAACACTTAGAACATTTTGTTCCTCTCTCTAGTACAGTACTAGCAGGTATCCACTAACTAATTGTTAATTAATAAAGTAGTTGTCATGGCTAGCCAACGTCATAATCCTAAACCCAAATCCCGTAACTATAAAAAACACTACACATTCAATGCATATTTCAACCAAGAGTCAAAAGAGATACAATTTCCTTCAATAACAAGTTTTTAAATATTCCATTATAGACACTTTCCCTCTTCAAATGAGTTTTATGTCCTTTCTCATGTTTTCCTCTCTAGCTTGTCCACCTGCCAGAAGGAAAAGGAAGAGTTTCTTCCCTAACCTAATTACTGGCTCCTGCCTGTATTGGAATCCTGGCTCCTCCACCTGATTCGCTCAGTTCTACTCTCAAAGGCGTAAGAAAGCACATTCCCTAAGGTCAGCCTAGGCCTCTGCTTACGTCCCTAAAATCTGAGAACCTAGAATGTAATTCCACCAGCCCCTCTAAAAGTCAAGAAGCAGTCTGCATACAGATACAGAGGTCATAGGCATTTTGATGCCAGTCACACAAAAGAGAGAAAAAGAGAATTAGAATTAACTTTCTCTTACTCATAGGATGGAGTGAGGAAAAAAGCAGGGTGCTCTGCATAGCATTTCCCTGGAGGTTTTTTTAATTGGTTAAACAACTGATCTACACAAGATGTCTTGAGTGAGGATACTGGTCTGATGGCTCGAGATGCCCTTGAAAGCTCCTCTAGAGGCCCTACCCCGCATTCGGTCTCTGACTCCTTGTTTTCAAGCCAAACCATCAAGAGCTACATGGACTCACTGTCTCCATCAGAAAGCAAGGCCTCTGACATTTTCAGCGACTCTCCCTGATATAAAAGTATTTAGAAAATACAGGCCTGAGCTGATGTATCCCAGATCTTCCACTCATGGCTTTCAAGTAGGGCACCATGCAAGATACAATCATTTTAAATAAGATGTCATTCTGAATGCTGCTTCTTTCTGGCACAGTCCCCTAGACTATCAGAACCAAAAGATATTAATATGCAATTGATAAGTACTAAAACTCAGATGGATATGGACAGTTGCTAAATGTACTTTGGTAAATAGAGAATTAAAAGATGCCAGGGCCACATATAGATCCTGGGTATTTTCATCACCTTCAGTAACAGATGATACAAGGTCATAATAAAAGCTTGACTTGAGATAAAAAAGATGCTTCCAGACATTTATTCACACTGAATCTTGGTGAAATTTAGTAAATAGAAAATACTTTGTTTTGACCCATAGTTCACAGTAGGATTCAGGGGAAAAAAAACATTTAAACATTTTGTTTATTTCTTCTGTGTTAAAGTGATCATTGGATTACAACCAAAACTACCATAACCAAAGTTTTTAATTTTGAACTTTCATAAAAAAACCAGGATAAATACAGCATCAATGAAAGTTTTTGATCAACGGGGGGAAAGCACCAGCACAACGACACAAGATGTATGTGATGAAAGCAAACTTCTGACTTAAAACACAAAGGCCACACTGTACATTGAAGACATGGAGACAATCACTGCCAAGGGCATAAGCATGTAAGGTCAAATGCCAGTTGTATTAGTCATGGAAATATGATCCCATAAGTGACAAACTGAATGACACTTCAAAGCCTGTAAACACAGGGCAACTCTACTGCTAACATTATCAGAATGTGTGCAGACCACAACTTACGCCTTTTTCCCACCTTTTGTACTTTCAGTGATTCAAGAGAGTAAAATGTTATTTTTATCAAGTTTTCTACAAATGTGCAGTTGTACTTCCTTTCATTTGGTTTTAATTTTTATACTTTGAATGTCTGCCTCCCTTCCAATTAGATCTTTCTTTCTGTTACTTTCTGTTCTTTCTAGAGTGAGTTGCAGCTTGGCTTTGTATAATGTCTAATGGCAACTTGCTGTAATGTGTGCTGGTAACTTCCCTGGAATACTACCACTCATCCTTTGAGGACAGAGACAGCTCATTAGAGAACTGTAATCAGTCCAGGCAATCTGCCAACACATCACCCAGGGTAAGAGCAGGAACTTTGGTGTCTGACAAATCCAGTTCAAAACCTGGCTCTGCCATTTACTAAAGGTGTGACCTCGAGAAGTTACTGTTACTTAACCTCATCAAGAGCCAACTTAAAAAAAGAGGTCATGACAACAACAAAAATAGTAATACTTATCCCACACTGTTCTTATGAAGATTCAAAGAGAGAATGAACAGAATGAACATCATGGTCCCTGACACATAATAAATCCTGCCTAATGTTAAAGTATAAATAATATAAGTTAGATTATTACTTCTACCATTTACTCACAACTTTAAACTTTCTACTTCATAAAATGAAAATAATACAAACTGCACAAGACTGCTATAAAGATCAATGGAGACAATGTCAATGAAAATACTGCTTAATGGTATAGCTATACACAAATGTAAGGTAATGTTATTCTGTCCAACTTAATAAGTTGAGTGTTTTCTGAATGTCATAACCAAAGACAACATATAATGTTTGATTTGACTTTGCACGGTTACAGAAACTGCTAGTGACGGTTCCAGTTTGGTTGTGTGTTTCTGTATTTCAATACAGCACAAGAAGAGACACATGCTAAGGCAAATATACAAGTCTCCAAAGCAAATGATTCTTAGACAATACAGTACAAAGCAGCCACCAGCTGCTAAGTAGGAAAGCATCCTTCTTTACATCCAATGCTTCTCAATGTTTGATCTTCTAGCCACTTGCAAGAGAATCCACATGGAGCGTTTATATAAAACACTCCTGAGCAACACCTCGACTTACTTAGTCACAATCTCTGGGAGTGAAGCCAAAAATCTGAATTTTTAACAAGACCTCCAAGTGATTCTGATGTCCACTCAAGTATGAGAACTGCTGCTTCAAAGTTTTGTTATGAAAAATCATAATAAACACAGCTAGCACTTGTCACTATGGAAAACTGTTTACCAGAAAACAAAGGAGAAAACAGATCTTACCACAAAATTTTATCTAAGTACATATTTTGAAATGGACAGGGTAGACAAAGTTCAGTAAAAACCAAGATTTAGTTTTTCTTTTAAATATATCTTTTCAACCACATCTCACAGAGTAATACAAGAATTGTTTTACAACTAGTCATTACTGAGCAGTCGGGTTTCTCTAGCACTCCACATATTGACTTTGCTTCCCGTAACACTCATCACTTCCCTGCGCCAGCCATATAAGCCAGAGCTGAAAATCAGCATACTCCCAAGTTCCAATGCTTCATCAAGCTCCAGCCTTCAACTGAACTTGCCTGAAATACTACCGCCCATCTTTTGAGGCTCGAGACATCTAATGAGAGGACTGTAATCCACACATGCAATCTGCCTTCACACTCCCCAGGTGAGCCTGTGGGAGTATCCCCATACAGAACACTGCTGACAGCCACACTCACACCAGTTCTTTCAGCCAGAAAGGTTACTGGGAGCCAGGGTGGGTTCACAAAAAATGGGTTATGCCAAGAAAGACATTTCCTTTTCTGATTAAATGACTGCATCATTTTTCTTAACTTAAGCAAAATATCTACCCCTATCCCATAACTAACTTAGTGGGATTCTATGTCAATTGCTTGAGGCAGTGTTTAAGGCTTGGGCTCATCATGGAGCACAGAGAATGACATTTGTATGTCACACTGAAGAATACAGAGGAGACTACTTGACACCCGGGTCCACTGAGGTCCTGTCCAGCTACCCAAGAGCTGCGGAGATCCATTTCCTAGCACATCTGTAATCCACAGCTGCAGGACACCAGTCGGGAAGTGCACTCCAAGGGCTATTACTCCGTGACTAATCAGATTCCCCATGGAGGGCACCAGTCTGACAGCTATCAGCAAGAGAAGTAGGTTGGCAAGTAGTTACCCCAAGTGACTAAAGCCAGAAACACCAGAAAACAGAGGTGACTAGAGGACGATGTAAAACTGGAAACAAGTAACAAAACCCAAAGTGTAAGAATACAGAAATATACAAGAAAAGAATGGAGAGCAAAAGCACTGGTGGGAACAAAGGGGTTCCAAGACCAGGAAGCACAAGTGGGTCCTCGTCCTAGTTTAGATGCAAAGGTTCAGAAAGATGTAAACACAAAGAGAGTTGACTGAAGAACCAAGATCAGCTTGGAAAAGAAATGCACTGTTCTATTTGACATTGTTAGCAATGACTTGGAAGAAGATAGATAAATAGAATATAGCTTATAAAAACATCAAGTCACCCAAAGCTCAGAGATGTTACAATTCCTTCTTATTTTCAAGGGCTGTTACGTGGAAAAAGGAAAAGGGATTAATTGTATTATCAAGGGCACAACTAAGACCAAAGGGTCAAAATCACAGGAAGGCTGACTTTGATCCAATGTAGAGAAAGGCATTTTAGCAATTAAAACTGTCCACAAATGGAATGGACTACAGTGCAAGCAATGAGCTCTCTGGCCCTAGGAGCGTGAATTATGATCAGTCAGAAAAATCGTAGCAAGGATTTCTGCTTTGGTGAGAGTTAGACTAGCTGGCCCTTAAACTCCTTTTGTGCTCAAATTCTATGAAGACTGCTTCTGGTACAAACCAAGTCTTTCTACCATTAAAGGAGTAGTAATGAATTTGGCAAAGAATATAACATCTAAAACGATCCCAGTCTAAATTACAAGTATTTCCATTCTGGGAAATACAACTGATAGAGGCTTATTTTTACCTATGACATCATACAACTACCAGCATTACTCCTGTTACCCTTATCACCCTGGGTTAAGTTTCCAACAGAAGTTTATAGACTTTACAAGTCAAGACAAAGAAGAAAAATGACTTTATTCCCGAAAGCTGACTACTGAGAAAATTCTAAAAACATCGTTCACTCTCCTCATTTAGCAGAAAGAAGCAAAAGGAGGGGGGATCTGCAGCAAGAGGACTATAAAAAGCTCACTTGGGTCTGAAAGGACGACACCATGGACCAGTCTGGGATCAGCTTACACTGACCTCTGCACGGAAGTTCCCTATGACCTGGAATGCATGCAAAACCAGCGGAAATTTTGTAGAAGAAAAGTAATCAAAGTTTCATACCCGATCTGATTTCTGTAAATAGCAATACATTCTTAATGGATACAATTTGGTGATCTACAGCCGTGAATCTTAAGGAAAGAAAGTGGGGATCATATAGTAATAATGTTGACTCAAAAGCCACTCCCCCGACAGCCTAACGTTTCCTTCCCTGCAAATTAGGGGAACGGCACTACAGACTTCCACGCATGAGGCAAGAGTGGCCTTCACACCTGATCCTGCCAAGATTCTGCTGGCTTCCTTCCCTCAAAGGCCAAGACATTCAAAGCAACTGAGGCAGAACTAGTTCAGCCTTATGTGACTCTGATAACAAGAAAGAGAAGCTCCCTCTGTGAGTCAAATGTCAGGTCTGCACACATGTCAGTTCCTGCAGACACTCTGCACCTAGATCGTCCATCCTCTTGATCCAGGAGGCATCACCGTAAAAGAGCACAAGAAGATCAAAGAAGGAAATGGGGTTTTCATTAAAAGGCTTCCTAAGACAATGAAAGCGAAATGAGGATCCGGGAGGAGGGAGAGAGAAGAGGAAGGTTATAACGATGTTAAAGAAATATAAAACAAATCAGCAGGGCCATGGTCACTGCTTGTTGCTGCACGGAGGCAGGTAAACAGTTTCAGCTTGTCATAAAAGATAAAGAGGGGCATTCCTTTTCGGAAATGCACGACAGGACATTTGGTAGGCATTTTCATAACAAAATTTTGCTCATCAGATTTACAAACCGAGTCTATTTGTCAGACCTCAGCTTTAGATGTAATGGTCCCTTTTTCTCTGCATATTTGAAAAATCCACTCACCAGTCACAGATGTTCCAGTTATTAATACCAATCCATGCGGTTCTGGTCCAGTTAAAAGCAGCTCTAGGGCTGCCCTTTTTCCTAACTCAGCTCCCTATCTGCTGGCCATATACTATAATGCACTGGCCAAATGGGTTATTTTCTGGCTTTCCACAGAGCTCACTTATCACTTTATCAAGACATGGCTTTTTCTTTCCTAAGAACTCAGATCATTTTTCCATTCCTTTTCTATTCAAATCCCAAATCAAACTTCTCAAGGTTTTTTCAAGGGTTCATTAAAAAGTCACTCTTTTTCAGAACTTGTACCAGTGAGTAAGACTGAGGTCATGAAATAAGAAATATAAGAATGAAATAACATGCACTATGCAGCCATCTCATTCAGAAAATTAAGGGGAAACAAAAAAAGAGAGAAAATAAGTCAATTGCCCCTTGCCATCAGTCATGGATGCCGTGTATTGTTCAAGACAAATCAATAATTTACATTTCATTGGCAATACTAAGATACTGCTAATTGATTGGCAATTCCAAGAGGACACATGATATTTAATGTGGCATTATAATCCCTCAAATACCTTTGAAAGAGAATCTGTCGATCAATTCACGCACTGTAGCATTATATTCATGTAAACACTTAATATAATACCTATCTTATATCAAAGGAGGCATTTCCATAACACATTACATCTAACAAATTCATTATTACACATCAATTACCACTTCTCCTATCGAGGTTTTAAATTCTAATCAAGTGAAAGTGAAGATCATAACACAGACCATTTTTATTAAAAAAAAAAAAATTTCATAGAGCCATGAAATGTAACAGAGGTCACCAAGGGTTCAGGCCCCTCGTTTTGCAAAGGAGGAAACTAGAGCTCAGACTGGTTGTCCAAGGTGCAGACAGTCATAAAACCTCTTACTGCAGGTCTGGCACCAGATTCCAGGCCTCCTGACTTCTCCCCTAGTGCTCTTTCTTCTACATTATGTTGCTCCTCAAAATCAAAGTCTAGTGCACTCTTCCTTCATCCTTGTATTAAATATAAAGTTGGACTTGACCCCACTTTGCACCCCTTAAGTAGAGCCCTGAACTGTGACTCCGAGCCCACTGCAGGATCTTCAGCGCCAAATACAAGCTCTAGTGTCTGCTTTGTAGTTACATCTACTGCCCAACTTCAAACCAAGTACAATGCATTCAAGTGGTAATCAGAAAATAAAATTTTGGGGTGGGAGATGTACTTCTTTAGATTCCTGCTCTGCCTGAAAGCTGCTAACTCTCACTTATTTAAATATTCAGCAGCAAAATAAAGGTATCAAATTTGTGTTAATTTTTTCCTTTTTATTTCTTTGCAGTGACCACTTCTCTGTAGAAGACATTGTCTAATATTAAAAAGGGACAACATAATAACTTTACATAGACTTCTTATATGTGCATTTTCATATGGATAATGTCTTCTTATTTAGAGGGAAAAATAAATTTTAAAAATAAACCTTGCCCTAAACCTCACAGCTTATACAAAAATTAATTCAAAATAGATCACAAATTTAAATGTAAAATTTTAGATTATAACAAAGGGAAAAATCTTCAGGACCAGGGCTCAGTGAGGAATTTTTAGACATGACATAAAAAGCATGATCCATAAAAGAAAAAAATAATTGATAAATTGGACTTCATCAAAACTTAAAACTTTTACTCTGTGAAAGACCCTGTTAAGAGAATGAAAAGACAAGCTATAGACTGGGAGAAAATATTTTCAAATCACATATTTGACAAAGAACTCATACCTAGAATATATACGGAACTCTCAAAAGTAAAAAAATAAAATAAAATAAACAATCCCACTAGAAAATGGGCAAAAGATATATACAAAGAGACATTTCACCAAAAAGGATATACAGGTGGCAAATAAGAACATGAAGAAAGTCAACATCTTTAGCCCTTAGGGAAACGCAAGTTGGAACCGGAACAAGATTATCAGTACACATCTCTTAGAACAGCTAAAATAAAAAATAGTGACACCCACCAAATGCTGGTGAGAACGCAGAGAAACTGGGTCGTTCATACATTGCTGGTGGGAAAGTTAAATGGTACAACCACTCTGAAAAATAGTTTGACAGTTTCTTTAAAAACTAAGCATACATTTACCATACAGCCCGCCAACTGCAGTCCTGGGTGTTTATCTCAGAGAAATGAAATGAAATCCATTCAAAAGCCTGTACACAATTGTTCATAGCAGCTTTATTTGTAATAAACTGAAACTGGAAACAATCAAAATGTCTCTTAGTTGGTAAATAGTTTAACAAACTGTGGTACATCCATTCCATAGATTTCTACTCAGCAATAGAAAACGTACTATTTGCAATAACTTGGTCAGATCTCAAGGGCATTACACTGCTTGAAAAAAAGCCAATCTAAAATGTTCAGATGCTATAGGATTCATTTATGTAACACTTACGAAATAACAAAATTATAAAGATGGAAAACAGATTTAGTAGGTGCCAAGGGTTAGGGATGGTGAAAGAAGAGGGTGTATCTATAAAGAAATAGCCCTAGGAAGGTCTTTGTGGTGATGGAGTTACTCTGTAACCTGATTGTGGTGGTGGTTACACAAACCTATACAAGGGTGATAAAACGACTTAGAAGTATACATATACATTGTACCAGTGTCGGTTTCCTGGTTTAGATACTACACTATAATTATATAAGATGTAACCATTGGGGGAAATGAGGTGAAGGGTACACGGGACCTCTCTGTACTACCTTTTGCAACTTCCTGTAAATCTATAATCTTTTTCAAAATTAAAAAAAAAAACTATATTCCAGTTTGCACTGCTGCAGGACTATTCCAGACTGGCAGTCACATTCTGTGCCCTTGAAAAGGTCCCGTATCTGCACTTAGAACTCACATGCTCGCTAATTGCCTTGGAAACGTGAGTTTCATCACGTATGCTTTCACTTTGCCCTTATAGTGTCTCTTAGTTTCAGGAGAGCTTGGCAGCCACGTCCTTATGAATTTGACCCTCAACCTCATTTAGAAGCATGACTTCAGCAAGAAGAAAAATTTTTCCACTCTTCTAAAAGTTCTAGTGTTGGTGGTAGATGGTTACAGCTGTGGTAAATTCAAGTTATTACACAAAAATTAGGAGGCTGCAGCCCAATATAGGAAGGAAATGTGGTATGGTAGAGAAAACACTTGCTTAAGCACTAGAGATCTAAGTCAACTCTTTGGGCCACGTTGGCCAAGTCCCTTTTCCTTAGTTGTGTCATATATTAAATGTAGAGGTGTAACTCAGTAATTTGTGATGTGTTAGCCTGCTATATATTACTACTGCTCTCAAAGGACCATAGAGAAAGAAGAGCTAAATTTCTGAGAAAAATCTTACTACCTTGAAACTTTCAAAGGAAGAACACCAGTTCTAGAATGAATTCTACCTGTAATCATCCCTCCCTGTCACCATTATTTTAAGGAAAATTATCACAGCCAGTTTGAACAAGTCCCAAACGAAAGGGAAACTTTTCAGGAAGTATTGTAGAAAGTAAGTGACATTTCAAAGGCACAGTGCCAACTACAGCTCCAGTTTAAATGACCCTTTGCTCAAGACAAAATTGTTCTTTGGGAGAAAAAAAACTATGTTCTGTTATTTGGACTTATCTTCCCTATTCATTTGATTCATTCATATATTCACTCTGGTGACAGCTCAGGGCGACTCAGAAAAGGGTTGTACTGCCACTGGCAATAATTAAAGTAAAGAAGTTTCCTGTGCCTGCATCCTTTGGGGCCACTCCTGCTGTTGCAGTGAAAGAATTTGAAAGAATTTTTTTTCAATCAAGGAAGGAAGCGAAAGATGCTAGGCCTGTGAGTGAGCTGAGGACATTTCTCCAAAGGAATCAATCAAAGACAATAAAGGGTCACTTCGCCCTAAGGGACATTTTGGATCAAAAAACAGAATCTCCAGCAACCTACTTTGGAGTTTTTATTTTATTTTCATTTATTTCCTCTCTGTTTTATCTGTGACGATCTGAAAAAAGCTCTTTTCTGGCAACTTTTTTTTTTTTTAACTGATTAGTTTATCTGGTTTCATATAACCAAAGCTAATTTAGACTAGAGAATATGAGAACTGATACTCTGGTTTCTTTTCAGATCGCATAAATCTTTAATCTTTTACTAAAGTATATGATTGCTGGAAGAAAATTTAGAGATTACCTACACCAACCCCTGATTCCACGGCTCAGTAAATGGAAACCCAAAAACATTCAATGAAGTGCCCAATGTCAAAGAGCAGGTGAACGGCACAGCTGGACCAGAACTCCACCTCTTGAGCACCAGCTCAGTGCTCTCTGTTCTAGCACAAGACCACCCTCATCCCTTTCAGGTTGGAAAAAAAATTCTACAGAGTTTGATAATTAGCGCCTCCAACTCCTCCAAAGACACTAACTGCATATGGAAACTTAAATTCTGACACCTAAGTTACTCAGGAACATTCTGTCTGGTGACCCCCAACCCTTGTCAAACTGTTTGTTCTAATTCTTCATGTATAATTTAATCTGAACGGACTCAACACAGTTTATCCCATTTTTAATGGGCAATCTTACATGGCACAGATTTATTGAAAGCTTCTAACATGCCAGTCGTTAAGCTAAGCACATCATATTGATTATCTCATTTAATCATCTCAACAACTCTATGAGTTAGGTAGTATTATCCCCACTTTTCAGATGAGGAAAACGAGACTTAGAGAAGTTAGTAAACTGGCTCAAGGCCACACATCTAATCCAGGTCAATCTGATTTCAGCATCCAAGCCTTAACCAATATGCTTCTGAGAGCTGCAGACTTCTTAACCACTGAGCTATTCTTTCAAAACATTATGCCAATTTTTTCTTTATCAATATGTACATCAAGAATTCTCAATCCAATATTCAGCTTAAGGAGCAAGTGGATTCTAGGCAAAAGTACACTAGTATCAATAATTGAAACAACATGAATTACCTTGTGAGGAAGCCTGTCAGGAACAATGTAACAAAATTGAGTTTTTTGGACTTTTAGCCAGCTTTTTACTCTATGGGCTGACACCAATTATGAAGCAAACTACAGGAGCTCAGTGGAGACTCTCAGTCATTTGGTACATGTCCCACCGCAAGAATTAGGCTGGGCAGGAAAGGTCTTCTCCTAAGTCAGCTAGCTATCTTATGCTGTTTTCTGCACCCCTGAACCCATTATTTTTAATTTATATTTTTAAGGATTTAAAATCACTTGCATATGAACTGGTGCACTGTAACCTGCAATGGAGAAGAGGAGAATAAGTATCCTTATTTGATCCACTATATATAAAAGCAGACTAATGCAATGAGCAAATCATTTACCTACTGTGAATCTTGGGTGAGTTACTCATCTCTTTACATTTCTTCATCTATAAGATGGAGTTAATAATTACATCTCCCTCATGGTTAGTTTTGAGGATTAAAGGAGGTACTACCTATCAAGCACTCAGAAAAATACTCAGTGAACATTCCCTATTCTTATTCTGGTGATGGTAGAAGTGGTGGTTATTGCTATTAAAATCATCACAAAATGGAAGTGACTTCACTTACATAATTGATCGTGGTACTGAAGGTCTGTCAAAAAGAACAGTTCTGTATTAACCATTCAAAACTAAAATCATTACTTTTGGCTGCATTCTCTAAAATTAAACTTCTCCATATCAACTCTTGACACCCCTATATCTAATAGTTAATTCACCCTGGGGGGTTCCTCAGAGACTCCATAAAATAAAATCCACTGGAAATAAAATCCAGGTTTTCCTGTGGTTGTGAAAGTCATCAGGATCACCTTTTTTGAAAATTTTGCAAGTCAGGGTCATATCATCATGTTCCATGGGGAACTCTTCACACTAAAGCTTGAACACATGCTGAAGCTAACCCAACTGCCTTTCAAGGAAAATTCGGACTTGCCGATCGGCATCCCTACGGTCTATCTCAGCACCGAGGTGCAATGATCTTCCTACCAGACAACAGTCTAGATTAGGATCTCAGTTTTTTCAAGAGATTGACAACTTTACCACTTGCTTAACAAGAGGCCCACTAGCACAATGGTGACATGCTTATTAGAACCAGGGAGATCTGTATTTGAATCCTGCCACCGAGCAGCTGTACAACCTTTCGTGAGTCATTTAACCTTAGCAAGCCTCACTTTCCTCTGCAGAATGGGATTAATAATAGTACCTTCCTCACTGGGCTGCTGGGAGGACTAAAGAAGATAATGAATATAACGTGCATAGTATTCACTAATAACAAGTAACCATTATTCCTAGTTTAGGGAAACACTCTCAAGCAGCAACAGAACAGGAGCTTTTCTACTACCCATCTCCTACCAAAGCCTGGATGAGAGAAGTGATGTTTACAGAAGATGATCCTCTAATCTGGATCCTCTAAAAACACATTCCTGGATAACACGGAACCACTAGAAGATGATATACTTGCTTTTAGTTAACTTATCTCCTTAAAGCATTGTAACAGTGTGATAGAGTGGGGAGAACATGGGCTCTAGAATCAGACAAGGTCTAGGTCTCAATTACAAGTTTGCTCCTTACTAGCTATGAGATCTTGAGGAAGTTATATACATTCTTTGAGACTGTGTTTCCTTATCATTAAATGGGTATAATGATACCTTTAAAAAGAAGTTGTAGTAACTAAATGTTTATGAGGGTTAAACAAAATAAGGCATGCAAAGTCCCTAGTATAGTGCCTGACACATAATGAATGTTAGCCCCTTGCAATGCATTTTTATATTGTTGCATAGCTATAAAATTTGGCTGAGAGCATTATCTTCAGTCATTCTTATTGTCTCTTATCTAAAGCCCCAAGTGAAACATTCCTTTTAGAATACAATCCTAGTAAAATCTTTATTTCCCTCTAGCATGTTTTCCCTTTTCTGATAAGAAATATGTAATTGATTGTGGCTGTATTTTTATCTTGGCTGCCAGGAAGCTCAGACAAATTAAATTCAACTGTAGTAACAGTATGGGTCCTAATGGTTCTGCATATTGTATGTCCTCCCTGGTTTTGACATCTATTTTTACCTATCTTTGATTATTACAAGAAGTCTCAAATCTTTTATAGAATGTGAGAAGCTACTAACTAAACATCTAATCAATTCAGTTCAAGGGGAAGACAGTGATTTAAGTATTATGAAAAGAGCACCAGACTTGGGATGTTCAAGGCCAACTATTCTCAAACTTGTCCCCTGTCCTTGGGCAATTCATTTAACCTTTCAGATCTATATTTTGTCATGTCAAGTAGTAACAATTGTCTCTAAAGCCTTCTTAGAATCATTTACGTATGCAAGTGTGCTCTGTAACCTGTCAAGTGCTATACAAGGTCAGGTATTATTATTTCTATTATCACGGAAGAGGTAGATGTTCACACGAGAGAAGGTGTGCACTTACACAGAGACTCCGTGCAGCACTGAGGACCCCTGCAGGCAAACGTGGAAGGTGTGTAGTGATGGGGGCCCGAAGCAGCCACCATGCTAGGCTCACTAGAAAGCTCTAGCAGGACTCACCCAAAAAGAAGAGGCCTAATGGAAATGAATCAAACACCCTAAGGGACAATCCCAACTCAGTAAACATGCCAAACAAAATTGTTATTTGGTCACTAATCTAAACTGATTTGTTTAGAGGACAATGCAAATGAGACCGTGGTTTGTTTCCCATGATCCTGAGAGCTGCACCCCTCACTCTCACTATACCCATCAAAGGAAGAGGGTGTGGGTCACAGAGGGGCTTATAATGTGGGAATCCAATCTCTCCCCAAAATCCCCTACCAATGACAGCGAGTACATCACATCAACTGGTACATCCAAAAGTACTCATATACTATTAATGTAATTCAGAGAGGAGGATTTTTTTAAAAGGCTAAATTTGGGCTAAAACCAAGCAGCTCTTAATAATAGGGAGGGTAGGTGTTTCTCCATTTTTAGAATAACCTGCCAACTTATTCCAGGAGTTCAAATGTTCTCTCAGCATCTCTAAGTCTTTTATTTCAAAAACCCATCCCCCTTACTAATAACTTAGTGCAGCAGCTGTCTGCCCATGGTGGAGAGAAAGAAGGAAATTGCTGCAGGATGGTATGTTGGAAAGATGATGAGGTAGGAGGCAGAGTTGAAAGTCACAGGTTCAAGTCTCAACTCTGCTCCTTGCTAATGCATGAATGTGTCCAAGTCACTAAATGATAATAACTAATATACCCTGAGCCTTATTCTTTGCCAGTGCCCTTTGAAGACCTCATAAATTGTTTAACCCTCAAAGCAACCCAGTGAGGTAGACACCTTTCTCATCTTATTTTATAGATCATAACCACGCAGACTTAGAACAATCACAACTTGCCTACCATCAAAAAGCCGGCAAGTAAGGCAAACTGGGATCTGAACACAAACTATGATTCCAAGCCCGTGGTCTTAACCACTGTGTCATATTCCTTTTGTAAATCTTGCTTTTCTTCATCTGTGAAATAAGGGAGTGATAAAACGGACATTAGATTTCTCATAAGGTTGTTACGGGGATCAAACATAATCCCCCATAATCAAACATAATGACAGCCCTTCATTAAGTCTAACGTACTATACAAATGTGACATGTTCCTACTCAAGGCAGCATGCATTTCCTAACACCAACTACTTGCTAGGCAAGGACAAGTGAGGCAATATGCCAAAAAGAAGTTACTTCTACGTATTCTGAACTCAGAAAAGAAACAACAAAAAAAGATGTTGAAAAGACATCTGTGAAAATGAGTGACTGCTGTAACAAGAGCAACCACGGCCAAGTTGATGAGCAACGGGAAAGGCCCGTTCAGAATCTGCCCACACCCTTCAGAAAGACACCACTGTCACCTAAACTGCTGGGATTTCAATACAGTACAAGCTATTACACTGCAAAGCTCATCCATTTCCAAGGCAACCCACTTTCAGAGGAGTTTTCTCTAGGATTCAGTTGACTTTAGACCAATCAAGTGGAAAACAACGATTCATAGCTGTAATTTTCTAATTTTGAATACACCAAGCTTTGGAGAAATGAATAATGGAATCCTCCAGGACTTGACTACACCCAACCAATCAAATGCTCCTCACTTGTAGCCAAACCACTCCAGTATTCCAGCCAGACCAGGAGCCCAAAGACCTTGTCCTAACCCTGACTCCTGCAATACAGGATCTGTGACCTCAGGCAAGTTGTTAGCCTGTAGGAACCTCTGATTTGTGTTTCTAAAATAGGAATAATGCTTGCTTTAACTGCACCTAGGATTATGGAACAATTTGGATACTGTGTATAAAAGCCTCTATAAGTCATATAGCACTACCAAAAATAAAATATTTTGCAACATATAGTCAACTCAGCTTAGTTAACTCCCTGAATGCCCTTTGAACTGTGTACAAAGGGCCCAGGGAAAACTTTCAATGCCATCCAAAATACCTTTGATGGAAAAATGCAACTTGGAGCAAAGGAGGAAAAAGCAAAGTGTGAAAACATGAAAAGTGCTATAAAAATATATTTTGCTGCAGTCGATGAGGCCCTCCTGGGACCTTTTCTGATTTCTTTTTAGGGAAAACACACATTTCCCGATCACAGACTTCA